>NC_056746.1:211776626-212076626 GCF_019279795.1 Protopterus annectens | reverse complement strand
TACCCGTACCATCCGTGTAAAAGCCACAGTTGCACCGTGGCTATCTAAAGAAAAAAAACAAAATTAAACTAAGAAACAATGCCTAGGCCAGGTGGCATGTTACCAAAGCCCCTATGGACCAAGTAAGATACCGGCAGCTAAAGAACCAGAGCAAAAAATCTGTCATTCTAGACAAAAAAAAATCACTACACCCTCCTACAACAAAAATGTCAGCTAAAACCTCAAAAGTTCAGGGCTGGTATTAACAATCTTCTCCACTCAGGCCGTTCTGCCACTCCTACTCCATCAACTGCCCTTGATTAATCCCCTGTTGAAATTGCAAACAGCTTCAACTCCTTCTTTACTGAAACTATCCAGTCTCTAGCTACCCATCTCACTCCATCGGACACAAACACCAGCTCTGGCACATCTAGCCCTGATCCACCCAGCACCCAACCCACCTTTACCTTTCAAACCGTACCTACCAACCTGATCCGGACCTTACTCAAAAAGCTAAAACCTACTACACTAGCTGCTGACCACCTCCCAGCTGAATATCTTCAAAAAGCAGCTGATGCCATAGCACTTCCCATTTCTATTCTGATCAACAAATCCATCTCAGAAGGATCCATCCCAGCAATATGGAAAATATCACGTTATACCTCTCCATAAAGGAGGAAGTTCCACAGAATTATCTAACTTTAGACTTACAGCCATTCTTTCACCACTAGCTAAAATCATGGAAAGAGGCATACACAAACAAATCATGCACTTTCTTATTCAAAACAGAAAGCTCGCCGACTCTCAGCATGGCTTTAGGCCATTCCACAGTACCACCATGGTGCTTCTATCTTTCTCTAACGTCATCAATCTTCATCGTAACAACAACAACAAACTATCTTCAGCACTCTTCCTAGATCTCTCACAAACTTTCGATATGGTCAACCATCAGCTACTGCTCAATACCCTACAAACTATCGGTTTAGAACAACACGCAATACAATTGTTCCACTCCTACCTAAACAGTAGACAGCAGGCTGTCTTATGGCAGAAAAAGCTGTCACCCCAACTTCCTCTAACCCTAGGTGTCCCACAAGGGTCCATACTAGGTCCCCTTCTTTTCTCTATCTTTATCAATGATCTGCACACCACCATCCCAGGAGCCACCTACTGCTGAATTCAGGGCTGTGTTACAAGTTTCTGTGTTTGCCCATACCTTACTTGGATAGAAGGAAGTTTCCCTGTTCACTGTGAGAGAGGGAGCTTTGAGCAGCCTATCTGTCCCTGGAGGAGTGGTTTCAGCCCAGAAATTAGTAGTTTACTGGCCTTTTGGGCTAATTTCTATCGCTTTCATTTCCCTGCTATAAAAAACGCATTTGCCCGGTTTTGCACACTGGGCAGCACTGGTTAGCTAGGGTATAACTATTCCCAGGCTCCACAAAGTCTACTCTTTAATTTTTCCCTTGGAACTAAGCAAACTTTCAACTTAAGCACTCAAACCATTCACTTCTCATCCCGGCACTTGCTCAAAAATCATAGCAAGCACTAATAAACCTTAGCACTAGATCCCCCCTATACTGTAGAGAAGGACAAGGCTCTCTATTCGACCTTACCAGCCAGTCAGTTAAACAGTTCACTGTACCTATCCAGGCATGTCCAAAGGGCAGTTTCAGGTGTACTCTCCGGTCCAACTGGTGAATCTGGGCATTTTGAGGCAATGTTACAATTGCCTCGTGCACAGACAACCTTCTCCTCCTTCCACCAAACATTAATACATGTGAGAGATGCAATTATACAGCCAAACTGGAGGCTAAGCTCTCTCAACCCAAGACTGGACCAGGCAGTCAAGAGAAGGGAATTACTTGCATCACACCACCAGTCTCGCATAGACCTATGAAACCAGCACCAGCAAAAAACACACATAAATACACTAAAACATACTCGGAGGCTCTAAATAAAAATCTGCAAAAGCAACAGAGACCTCCAAAGTAGACATCCAAGCAACCTCCACCCCCCCCAACACACACCATCAAACACATACTTCACAAAATCAGTGTGCCACGCAATCACAGCCCTTAAGGCAAAATAAAAGACTCAACACACTAGTAACAGGTGACTCTATAGTCAGGCACATTGACGTCACACTCACTAGGCTGAACAAGGAGAAGGTTACGGTTAGCTGCCTGTCAGGTGCCAGGATCCGCCACAACACAAGCACTAAGGTCACTCCAGAACAAGTACAAATATGAGAAAAACACAAAAGTCAGCACTTTACCAGTATACTTTAATAACAGTGATCTGGTACCTCGGCAATTCGCCTTCAAGGATCACACTTAATTGAGTGTGGACATAAAGTTTATATGCACACACTCTCATCAATTAACATTATTCAATTACATTACATAATCAATTAATTAATTAAGTAACATTTTCAAATGTTTTTTAATGTTTTTTAAAGTGACCATAAATTACTAAAGATAAATATTTATCATTTAAACATTATGATAATACTTAAATTCCCAATTCCTGATTCACGCCATTAGGTTTTAAAGTCTGAAACTTGAAAATCATTCTTGTTTCTAACTCCAATAGCTTAACTACGATGTCATCCCCTCTATTGATAAAGGGCTTTCCCAATACACAAAATATTAAACTAGTAGAAGAACTATTATGTGTTTCTTGAAAGTGTTGTGCAACTGGACTATGTATATTCTTATTTCTGATATCTTTTAAATGCTCCAGAATACGAATTCTGACCATACGTTTGGTCTGTCCTATGTACCACATATTATTGCGTGAGCAACCCAAAATGTAAACTACCCCAGTGGATTTACAATTAAAATAATATTTAGCAACAAAAGGTATACCATTGATCATACTCAAATTCTTAACCTTATGGCAAGTACTACAAGAGCCACAAGAAAAAGTTCCACACACTGGAGAAAATATGTACAACTATGACTCTGACATTGTCCATGTTGGTGTGAATGACCTGAGCCGTACCTCCCTGGACTACATGAAAAGAGACATGGAGGAGCTCTCTGATCACGTAGCCCAGGCCGGTATGACCCTGACCATGAGTAGCATCCTGCCCTCACCACGGTATAGAGAAAAAAATATCAATTTCAACAACTGGCTAAGCTTCTGGTGTCACTCAAAGGGGATCCAGTGTCTTCCAGCCTGGGAGGACATGCTCAACAAGCCATGCTGCTTCGCTAGAGATGGCTTGCACCTGTCACCCTTAGGCTTTTGAATACTGGCCAAGGCTCTTGCCACCCCCATAGTGCCTTTTTTAGGCAAGGCTCAAAAGACAAACCCACCACCGTAAACAGCACAAGTAACAAAAAACTGAGGGTAATGCTACTCAATGCCAGAAGTCTACACCTCAAAATGTATGCACTTGAGGCACTCCTCAGTATGGAGAAAATCGATATATGTGCAGTAACAGAAACCTGATTAAGGCTCCAGAAAGCACCCCAGCACTACCGGGGTACAACTCATACTATACATTTTAGCCACAAAACCCGGACTGAAATACAAAAGACGGGAGAGTATCCATATTCTTCAAGGATACCCACACCTCCAGGTTAGTGGCACAGCACAATGCTTCAGAGATAATCCACGTGCAACTAACAACGGGCAAAACTGCTATTCAAATTATAGCTTGCTACAGGTCACCCACCATGTCCCAGGAACCCCACTCCGCATTCCTGGAAACATAAAGGTCCTACCAAACCTCCTGATATTGGGTGATTTCAATTACCCAAACATTAACTGGGAGAACTACTCAAGTACAAACTCCCTTGCCCAACATTTCCTAGAATTTATAAACTCAAAATGCCCTGGATCAACTGGTCAACAACCCCACCAGAGATGACAACATATTGGACCTGGTCATCACCAACATGGGAGACTGGTGTTCTACACCGGAGGTCAACCCCTCGCTGGTTAGATCTGACCATAAACTAATCACTCTGTAAATTCACATTCCGCCACCACCCCCAGTCAAAGACACCACCGTGAAAAACTTTTCAAAAGCAAACTTCACGTTACTTAAGACCGAGGCGGGAAGTTTCAAAGCCCCCATGCTAAAGGATAATGCTGTCCAAGCTACAAAATCCTTCACTAATGCACTCTACAGGGCACCTACAAGAAAGCATGGATCGTGCTATCCCAAACAAGACCAAGACTCACTCCTCCAAGAAAAGGAAACCAGTCTGGTGAACCCCTGCCATAAACAAGCAATACAACAGAAGGAGGAAACTAGTACAGAAAAGAGTAAAATCCCAAGAAAGGAAGACATCCCTGATCAGTATCAGCAAGAAACTACGATCCCTCATAAAATCATCAAAGGCTAGCTTCGAAAGAAAATTGCCATGCACTCCAAAGATAACCACAGGGCATTGTTTAGCTTTGTCAATAATCTAAGTGGCAATTCTCAGATCTGCTCGGAGTTAATGCAAAATGGCACAAAATACACTTAACCGACTGATATAGCAAACATCCTGGCAGACAAGTTCAGTGCAAATTTCACCCCCCTCTCACCCCCAAAAGGGCCCATAACTATACCAGAAGAATGTAGTGCCCCTGAAATCACAGACACTCAGGTTAAAACAGCCCTCTCCAAAGCCAAAAACACACCATCAATGGGACAGGACAGTGTCCCAGGCTGCATCCTACATGAGCTCAAAGATGAACTAACTCCTCACCTAAACACATTGTTTAAACTCAGCCTCTCCACAGGCTGTGTGCCCACAGAGTGGCACAAAGCAATGGCTATTCTGCTCTACAACGGTGAATCCACAACGGACCCCGGGAACTATCGCCCTAAAAGCCTGACTAGCTTGGTCTGCAAAGCTATGGAGCGCATCATCATGGATCTCATTAACAGAGACAATGGAAACCTCCAAATACTGGACCCTACCCAGTTCAGCTTTGTTAAGGGCAGATTATGCCTCCTAAACCTGGTCGACTTCTTTGAGACAGTTACCAAGGCTACAGACGAGGGAAAGGTGGTCCACACAGCCTACCTAGACCTCGCAAAGGCCTTTGACACCATTCCCCACTCAGGTATTATAGACAAGCTCATCAGCCTGAACATAAACCCATACATCGAGAGATGGTTTGCCAACTGGCTCATGAACTGAACCCACATGGTAAGAGTTGCGGTAGCTAAGTCTGACTCTAAACCGGTTACAAGTGGCGTTCCCCAGGGCTCAGTCCTAGGACCCCTCCTGTTCGGCATATACTTCTCAGAGGTACAGGCAAGCACAGGAGGACTATGGCTGACCAAGTTCTCAGACGACTGTAAACTAGAGGCTATAATTGACTGTCCGGCTGACACAGACATCCTCCAAAAGGGTCTCACTGAGACGGATACCTGTTGTCAAAACAAGGGCCTCAAGCTAAATGCCAAAAGGTGCATAGTCATCCCCTTTGGAAAAAAACAAAGTACCCACAAACTACCACTACTAAGCCCCCTAAATACAGAAGATGTAATAAGGGATCTGGGGACCGAAGTAGATAGTAACCTCTCCTTTGATAATCACATTGCCAAAGTGGTTAGAAAATCCTTCTATATGGCCCACCTAATCACAAAAGGGTTTGTATCAGATTGAAAGAGGTCATTGGGCCCCTCTACGCATCACTCATCACACCCATCATAGAGTACAATGCCCCATTTGGGATGTACCTTACAAGACACCTGCAACAACTGGAAAGACCACAGAAGTACCTCACCAAGAGGATCACTGGCCTCAAGCAGATACCCTATGCAGCTCGAATGAAGAAACTCCTGCTGTACTCGGTTGCATACCGCCTACACAGAGGTGATCTCTGCCTGACATACAAGGCCATGTCCAACCCAGAATTGATGGACATGCTCCACCTAAAGAAAACCATATCCCCTCGAGCTACACGCTCCAGGGATCTAAACCTCACCACAGCAATAAATAGGACGTGCTGGAGGAATAGATTCTTGTCCCAGAGACTTCCCATGCTCTGGACCAAGATTCCAATCTACATTAGGCAGAGCTTCTCGCTAACCCTCTTCAAGAGAAACCTTGACGAGTGGATGGGAAACAGAAAGTTTACCCCAGGGATCACTTCAATGGCTCTGCTGGACAGAGGCACAGGGAACTAATCTAAGGGGGCAGCAAAAGCCAACACATTCCGGCTAGGCTTATAAATGCCTTCGGGCAGATAGCCTAGTACCTAAGCCTAGTACCTACCTATGAACCTGCATCAAATATGCAGATGACTCAACGCTAATATGCTCCTCCTCCACTCCTACACAACTTCTAACCCTCAACCAGACTACTTTCAGCATGGTAGAAACATGGCTAGCTAATTGCCACCTGCTTCTAAATCCTAACAAAACCAAGCTACTACTTTACTCCCCTAACCATAGAATTCCTCCTCCTTTCTACAACATCAAATCTAGAAATGACACCATTATCTCCCCTGATGACCATACAAAGCTTCTAGGTATAATAGACAACAACCTTAAATTTGATAACCATGTCAATCAGACTATTAAGTCCGTCAACAAAAAACATAGCTCCCTGGACATCCTCCAAAAGGGCCTTACTGAGACGGACACCTGATGTCAAAGTCATGGCCTCAAGCTAAATGCCAAAAAATGCATAGTCATCCCGTTTAGGAAAAACAAAACACCTACAACGAACTTAAAGCAAAGAAACTGTTTAAAACACAAAAGTAGCGAGAATGAGACGGAGCAATAAAAATTAATTCAAACTGACTAATTAGCGCTTTCGGAGCGGACAATATCTCTCCCTCTTCAGACAAAGTCAAAGGCCAATTAAGCAGCATTTTATACAAAAAATATAAGACCAATCATTCAATTAAAATAAGCATAACACTGTGAATATTAATAAAAGAGAAACGTGAGCACGCATTTCCAAGTATACAAGAAGAAAACATAACAAATCAACGGCTTGTTTAAATTAATCTCTAAGTCCGAAAATTTAAAACAATGCAATAAAAACATTTCCTTAAATGTTTTGCAACTATATATTAATACTACAACATTATAAATCAAAAAAATCTAGTATCAATGTCAGTGAACATAGTATAACCTGAAATAATGCTTCTGGACTGTATAGTTAAAAAACTTGTAAGAATTAATAATATATCCAAAGATAGCTATTTAATATTTAAATTAGATATTAATTACTATCAATAAAATGGTGTACTAGGAGTGTGTAAGAAAATGATATCTTGCAAGAGAACACATTCCTATGTAAATAAATGGGTGAAAGCTTGAAATAAAAACTAACATAACTGCAAACAGAACAACTACCTACTTAGGGCAAGATATTTAAGAATGCATTTAACAGAAACATGTTCATTAAGCCCTGGAGATAGATAAGCTGCAGTTCTGATTTGCCAAAAAAGCTCTTCCATTTCTAATTTTAATTGCCAGGGTCCACCTCTCTGGTCAATTTTTGTGTGTTTTAGTATGGCAAATTTGAACTTATGTTCCGGAAACTCAGTGATGTGCCTTGCAAGGGCATTAGTAGTGTCTTTCTTGCTGATGGCATACTGGTGCTCATAGATGCGCTGCTTAATCTTTCTTTCAGTTTTCCCTATGTAGAAAGCAGTGCATCCTTGGCAACAAGCTGAATAGACAACTCCTTTGGTCTCGCAGTTATACTTGCCATGGATTTTATACTTCCCACCTCTGATGTTGACCTGACACTCAGTACTTAGATGCCTACACTGTTGGCATGCCCCACATCTAAACATGCCTTTGATCCTGCTTTGTGTAACCTTATTCGAACTTTCAAGAAGTGCTTCAAGGTTGGCACCTTTCCTGTAGGTTATTTTGGGTTTGTCCCCAAACAATTTCTTTAGCCCACTATCTTCAATTATTAGGGCCCAATTTTTGTTTAAGATGTCTCTTATTAAAAAATAGTCAAGACTGTATGTACACAGGAAACTAATATGGAAACTTTGTACATCACTCTTTGTAATACTATGGAGTTGGCTATCAACTTCCTCACTAATGTGAAGGGTATTACTAAACAGGAGTGGTTTAAAGTGACCTATTTGGTGCTTATAGGTGACTTCGGCAGAAATTTTTGCCACCATAGATGAAGGGTAACCTCTATTGATGAACATTGATCCCAAGAGTTCACATTCATCAAAAATACAACGCCCCATTTGGTATGTACCTCTCAAGACATCTGCATCAACTAGAAAGGCCGCAGAAATACCTCACTAAAAGAATCACAAGCCTAAAGCAGATGCCCTATGCTGACCATCTAAAACAACTCCAACTATACTCTATCTCATATCGTCTACTCAGAGGCGATCTCTGCTTAACATACAAGGCCATCTCAATCCCAGAGCTGTTGGACATGCACTTAAAGGAATCCCAATCCCTCAGAGCCACACGCTCCAGGGATATAAATCCTTTTCATCACAATGAACAAAACATGCTGGAGGGATAGGTTCCTGACCCAGAGACTCCCCTGACTCTGGAACAGACTGCCCATACATGTCAAGCAGAGTACCTCTTTGGCCCTCTTCAAAAGGAATCTTGACGATTGGATGGGAGATAGGAAATTCACCCCGGGAATCACGTCAGTTGCCCTGCTAGACAGGGGTCCGGGGAAGTAAATATTGTGGGAAGAAATAGCCAGGGAATTGCTACGGCTAAGCTTGTATAGGCCCTAGGGCCGATAGCTGAGTACCAACCTATGAACCTATGAAATTCTGGAGGTGTGACGGGCAAAAAAGAGATAGCTGGGAACATATTTTTTGGGAGTGCAATGAGCTAGTGGACTACTGAGATTTCCTGCAGACTGCTCTGTCAGAGATGTTGGGTGAGCAGGTTGGACTGACTGGGGAGATGATTTTTTTGAGTTATGCTACAGAATTAGAATTGCCAAGACATAGTAAAGCTTTGCTGAGACTAACTATAGTGGCTGACAAAAACACAATCACTAGAAAATGGAAATCAAAGTCATGGGTCCCGGAATCATAGAGCCAGGGGGATGGGGAGCCCCCCACTTTTACAGCTGCAAGACCTGTCAGGAAAAATTAAGGAAGTGGAGTTTTCACACTAACATGGATTCACGTGGGGAAGTTAGACTAACTAAACTAGCTGTTCTTGTTCTCTCATTGCTCTGTGTTACAGGACTTATGCTGCTGTTCCGTTGGTGCTGACAGAGCCAGAGTCATGCCGGTAAAGAGAGTTTTGTTATTTTATTTGCAGGAGGTGTGTGTGTGTGTGTGTGTGTGTGTGTGTGTGTGTGTGTGTGTGTGTGTGTGTGTGTGTAAAATGCCCCAGTTAGGTATACCTGGTGGTTAGTGTTACTCAGGCTCTAATAAGAGCCTGAATTCTCTACTCATACCACCACTTGTGATTCAGGGAGTTGAGTCCATAGCTCTCCATTGCCCAAGACTTTCACAGAATATTTGGCTCATACTTTTGGTCTGTTCCTCTTAAAATTTGTGTTGTTTTTGGCAAATCAGTGAGAACTGAATTCATTAAATAATGACAGCTCTTTAAGTTTCAGTCTTCCTATCTTTCAGGAAACACATGGTAACACAAAACACATTATTTTAGCAACTTTCTAAGATTATACAAGCAGTATTTAAAATGTGTCCCTGGTTTTGGGCCTTTGCCCCCCCCTAATAAAGTTTGGCTTTTTCCAGTTTTCTTGTGCTGCGAAGCTAAGAGATTTAGTTGATCGTCAAATGGATTTTACAAGGAGCAGAGAGCTTCAGAGGAAGAGAAGTTTAGTGCTACCTATGCTAAGTCATTTGCATTGTTAGTAGCACAACAGGTAATATACTTGCTTTTGATGCAGAAGGCTGTGGGGGTAGGGTCTATATTAGAACACTGAAGTTTCAAAACTTCGAATGTTCTAATATCGACCCATATTCAGCGAAAGTTGAAAATATCGAAGCTGCAGAAAACCAATTTTTTTCCGAGGGAAAAAATTTGGTTGTCAGTTTCTGTTGCTTCGTTACTTTCAGCGCTGTGGTGGAAAGTTATGGGTAGGGTTCAGGTAAGTGTGAGATTGAGCACGGATTAGGTTAGTTAGGGTGCGGGTTAGGTATGTGTGCGATTGTGTGGACGTGAGGGTTAGGGCGGGTTAGGTGAGTTAGGGTTAGGGTGCTAGGTATGTGTGCGATTGCGTGGACGTGAGGGTTAGGGCGGGATAGGTGAGTTAGGGTTAGGGTGCGGGTGAGGTATGTGTGCGATTGTGTGGACGTGTGGGTTAGGGCGGGTTAGGTGAGTTAGGTATGGGCGCTAGGTATGTGTGCGATTGTGTGGACATGAGGGTTAGGGCAGGATAGGTGAGTTAGGGTTAGGGCGCGGGTCAGGTAAGTGTGCGATTGTGTGGACGTGAGGGTTACGGCAGGGTAGGTAAGTTAGGGTTAGGGTGCAGGTGAGGTGAGTGTGCGACAGTGATGGAACTTAGGGTTAAGGTTTGCGTTAAGGTAAGTGGATAGTGGTGTATGTATAGTTTAGTGTAGGGTTAGGTGTAAGATTTTAGTTGTGTGTGTGTGGATTGCCGTTTGTTGGTATGCTTGTGTTGCGTGTGTGCGTTTTGGAACAGCAAATTTTTTTTTAATATAGACCTTGTGGGTACTAGTCCCACAGTATGCAGATGGATCACTGATATTGTACTGTGTTGTACTTTAATGGGAGTGGATACTGCAGTCCTATGAATGTCCTCCTTTGGTGGAGTTACTTAGTAACTATGAACCCGTTATCAGTTTGCCATCCATTCCCCATTGCAATTACTAGCTTATTCTTTAATGTAGCATAGGCAATGTATTCTTCAAGGGCAACAGCCACTTTATTTGTAGATGAAACAATAAAATATAAAGTTGCTTGCTAGCAGCGACCTCTTCATTAGTTACAGATCCCTTTAGTGTGGAATTATTTAGATGACTTCTGCAGGGATTTTGCATATTTACTGATACTGATGGACTGTAATGACAGAAGTCTGAGTAGCCTTTTATGGTTGAAATTTTCTGAAATGGGTAGTTTTGTCATTACTGATTCATACATTTTGTTTCATTGCTCACTAGAAGACTGTTCCAAACTACAAATTTAAAATACATTCTAACAAATGGTGCTGTATTATACAAGGAATATAATTTAATACAATCAGGTTAATATAATCAGGAAGGTGAATCAAAGAACATATACATGTATGCTTGCTCACAGGATGCAGGAGATCAAAATAGGGGAAGAGAACAGTCACCAGTGGTGTCCCCAGGGTTCGGTGCTGAGACTTTTTCTGTTTGGCATATACATCTCAAAAGTAAAAAGTAAAAGGAAATACCTAAGGGCTTTGGCCAACTAAGTTTGAGATGACTGCAAGCTAGGAGCAGTTATTGACTCCTCAAATGATTTAACCATTATGCAGGAAGGTTTGTCCCAAACAATAACTGGTGCCAGAATCATGAATTGAAACTGAACTCCAAGAAATACATTATCGTATCCTTTCGAACGTCATCTACTCAAATTGACAATGCCCCCTGAGAACTGACCCAGCTGTTTGGCATTTGGGAGCTTGTGTGTACAGTGACCTAACTTTTGACCAACATGTGCTCAGAGTCATAAGAAACTCTTTCTAGATTGCACAGCTTATAAACAACCACACTGTAACTAGATCTAGAGATGTTATTGTCCCCTTTACAATGCCCTCATTCAGTCAATCATTTTGTATAATGCCCACTTTGGCATGTACCTCTCCAGACCGATGTAACAACTCGAATACCCACAGAGACACCTTACTAAAAGGATAGAAGTCCTAAACAGTAGCTCTTGCATGGACCACCTCAAAGATTTATCACTGTACTCAGTATCCTACAGAGTGCTTAGAGGTGGCGTGTCTGGCATACAAGGCATCCTCGACCCAATACAGATGGACCTACTGAACATCAGCAAGTCAAATGGCATCAGAAATACTCAGTTCAGGTATCTAAACTGAATGTTGTGTAGAGATGGATATATATCCAGAACAGACTATCCATTCAAGTAAAACAAAGCTCATCCCTGTCCATATTCAAATGCAACTTGGATCTAAGGATGGGTAACAGAAAAGGTACTCCAGGATTACTTCTTGTGCCACTAATGGATAGAGGCAGTTCCTAAATGCTGCATCCCTTACATGGGTCCCCTCAAATTATCTACAGTGTGATCACATTTATTCTCACTAGGGCTAATATACAATTATTAGCCATGGGATAGGCAAGACCAATCAGGAAATGTTAATTCAAGCACTAAAATGGAAAGTTGGCTAAGCTTAAAATATCCTCCAAGTGAACCTATGTTGTGGTTATTAAATAAAATAGATCACTAAGTGCTCTTGTCACCCTCAACCCCCCCACCCCAGTCTTCAACAGCTTCCGGCACCTCTGATCAAAGTCTAGACCAACTTTACTAGCAGTAGCAAATATAGTAACAGAGATTAGACAATTGGAATTGGGATCTTTAGAAAAGGGAAGGAGCAAACAACATAGGAAAAAAATGGGAATTGTGGGAATAATATATGCATAGCAGGAATGAGATTTAAGAGGCAGGATTTGAATGAGCCATATAATGCTTAACTGACAATGACTGAATGGTTTATAGTGATGTATAATGTTTACTACTACAGTTGTTTCAATGGGGTCTGTGATGTAAACAGTTTGCAACTAAAATTATATCATTTTGTATGTTTTTCATTTATATAAATGTAAGATGGCCTTTGTTGTATGTGTAAATTTAATAAAGATGTTTGGAAAAAGTGCTGTTATTCTGAGAAGTGATAAACAGGTCAGAGACTGTTATATGATTTCCATGGCACAGTCATAAATATTCTGGTTCTGAACACCATATAAAGAAGCCATGCAGATATAGAGACTGCACTTAATGGTGCTGCGGTAGCATTTTCGCCTCACAGTAAGATGCTGTCCGGTTCGATTCTCAGCTAGAGCGTCTTCTGCATAGAGACATGCGTGAATGGGCGTACCTTCATTGAAGGTTGTGTGCTAGGGCTGGCAACTCAACAAATAAAAATCAACTGCCAATCATTAGCGGACCGGAGTTCCGCTGTGGCGACCCCTAACCGGGAAAAGCCGAAAGACACAACAACAACAACTTAGCTTATAAAAGGGTTGTGTGTTTTAAAGCTATTACTCTGTATATGTAAAACTTATTTAGTTAGGCATGCCAATATGCAGAACTAATAATCTAAATGATTACTTTAGGAAGTGGTTTCTTGCATGAATGGGTTTTCTAAAGAATTCTTCAGTAGCAAGAACTAATATCAAATGTTGTCCTGCCTCAATCTATGAAAAAGCAGATGTCAGAATAGTTTCCACACCCTTTATTTTATAATGATACATAGTAAACAAACATAACAGTAATCATGCTATTTTATATCCATTAAGGGTCTGCCCCTAAAATGTGATGTGGGACCTTTCCTTGGACTGATAAGCATAAACTAACCAGTAATTACAAAGATTATCAAACTGCAAATATGTTGCAACATCTCCATGTTAGCAAATGTTCACTGTTGTCGCTACAATTTTTTTTTTTGATATGTAAGGCTTCAGTCTCATCTCTTTTTATCTATTCAAAGTAGGGCAGAGACAAAAACATGGGTGTCATTTAGGTGAGACATTGTCTGCAGTCACAGAGAGCATTAACTTGTTCAATACATGTTGACATGTAAGGAGACACAAACAAGTTAAGATGTATACAAGTGTGAATATGGAGTATTTTTGCATATGCACCCCAGTTTTAGGCCACATATTTCATCTTGTTACGGAAAGTAAAAATTTGTAGGTGGATACAAACCATTGAAGCTGTGAAGCACAGAAGCAGATGTGAAGCTGGAGTTTGTTAAAGTCTTAATAAAGTAGCGATATAAGAGAAAATATGTACTGCAGAAGCTCCAAACCACAGTTCCAGAGAAACACTCAAAAGCTGAAATAAATTTTTGATTTTAGAGCTTTTGTTTTAATAAGTACAAAACGTCTTCATATAAAACAGTGAAAAAAAAGTGAAAAACCAAACTTAACTAAAAGTTGAGCCATATGGCCAAAAATGCATTCCTGCCTTACCTGAGAGAAACACTTGGACAATAATGAATGGGGAGGACTCCAAAGGCACATATACGGAAAAGGCTTGGGAATAAAATAATAGTTGCATTCATTAGACAGGCTGGTGAGTGCAGAAAGTTAGAGAAAAACAGAAATGACCAAAACCAGAGTGAGAATGAAAAGACTGAATTACAAGAGATTATGTACATCATTTTTAAATTTGGGAATCGCTTTGCATTCTGTATTCCCACTGTCAGACCACATCTATATATTATTACTGTGACAAATGGGTTCTAGGTTCTTTTCCTCCCCATGTATGCTGAACATTAGTCCTCTTGTTGATTTATCGTCATCATCAACCCCCCTTTTCCCATTTTCTGCATGGGGCTGAAGTGTCGCATCAACCGTTGCCATCTTTCTCTCGACTCAGTTACTTTCCTTTCTTTGACAGTCATGCCTGACTGTCACAGGTCTTCTCAAACACAATCCATCCATCTCTTTGCTAGATATCCTTGCTTCCTCTTGCCCTCTTTCTCTGTCTATCCCACATCTTCTTCACCATAGTCTTCTGCTTTCCTGCACACGTGCCTAAGCAACCTTAATCTGTCCTCTTTGACGTTCTCTGCAACTGGAGCTACTTGTACCTGAAAACGCTACTTACGCTCTGTGGAAAGTTGAAAGGCTTATTACTTGCCTAATGTAAATGCTACCGTTGTTTACTTCCAATATTTTCTTTATCCCTTTAATATAGGTATTTCATTTTAACATGATGTATGTAATGACTCTCAATGTTAAATGTATTTAGTCTGTTCAACTGCTGAGTTGTATCCTGTCTGTTTTACTTTTCTGTCTTATTAGCTGGATTTTTGCGGTTATAATGTTTTATCAGTTTTTACTAGTATTTCTGTTAATATATGTGGAGCTTTTCTCCCCGGGTCCCCAATGGAAATGGACCTGGTCCAGTCGGACTGTCCCGGTTAACAAATGTAAAATAAAATAAATAAATAAGTTGTGCTTCTGCTCTGATATTACATTTCTTCACGTTCCACATTTCACATCCTTCCACTTGTTTCAGGCATCATCATCCCAACCTTCCTCAACTGCTCAGCCTTCACTGATTAGGTTTCTGTACTACATAATAGTACTGGTCACACCTCTATGTGCATTTCACTTTTCAGCTTCTTTGGCATTCATTTGTCACACGCTACCTCTGACACTCAGCGCCAGTTAGCTGTTGCCTCTCCGATTCTAGCTCTGAGCTCCTCATTCCGACCTCCCTTCACTTTACCCACCTCTTCTAGACATTTGAAGATGTTAATCTATTGCACTATTTTTCCTTCTAGCTCACTTTTCATCTTCTGATTTCCCCCATTTGCTGCCATTATAACTGGCTTATCTGTACCCAGTTGCATCCTGTGTGCCTTCAGTTTTGGATCATTTGTTCTTGTTCAGAGTCTGCCTGTATTGCCATATCCTCTACATAAAGAAGCTTTGTCAATCTATCCCCTCCAGCTTGTTTGCTAATGTACTCCATCACCACTATTAACAGCAGTGGGCTCAAAGCACACCCACTCCCACTGGTAACTTCTCTGCGAGTCTGAACACTGTTTGTACTTGAGTCTTTGGATATTTGTACATCAACTACATTCATTCTGCCAATGTTTCTAAGACGTCAAACCACTGCAGGACTGCTCAAATCTGCTTACTTGGGACCGTATCATATGCTTTCTCCAAATCTGGGAGTGGACAGCTGAACTCTTTCTTCATCTCTATCTTCTTCTCAAGAATCTAAATGCAAACATTGGGTTTGGTGTGCTGCATCCTGATCCAAATCAGAAATGCACATCTCCCATTCTTACTATTCTGTGTATTCATCTGTCAATTACCTTCACTAGAACCTTCCTACAGTGTGAAAAGAGATTAATAACTCTATACTGCCTACAGCTGTTAATGGCCCCTTTGCCCTTGTACACCAGCACTAGAATGCTTATTCTATAGTCATGTGGGATATGCCCTTCTATCCATATTGTTATGAGTACCCTCTGGAGTGATTCCTCCTCTAACTCTCCCAGGCTCCCAGCATCTTGATCATATCTGCCGTAACCTCATCCGAGCCTGCTGCTTTCCCTGACTTCATTTTCTTAGTACTGTTCTTACTTCTTCTAGGGTCGGCTCTTTTTTTCTTCTATTATAGGCTGTTCTTGGGGTAGTACGGTTTCTGTGCAGTTTTCTACATTCAGAAACTGCTAGAAGTACTCCTTCAATCTTCCTTTGATGTCCTGAGTACTGATGAGCAGGTTGTTGCTGGTACCCCTTTTTGAAGAGTAACTAATGACTATCTTCTTTATTTTAATGTCTTTGCCCTTGCAACCTGATACAGTTTCTTTTACAATCTGCTGAGTCACTTTCTATAAAGCTGGTAGAATACCTCTGATGCATTGTTCTTTGCTAATACAACTGCTCTCTTAACTTCTTTGTTAGCTAACCAGTATAACTTCTTAACTTTGCCCATGTTTTCAATCTCACACTTTTTCCTGCACTTGATGACTTCCTGGATTTCTGCGTTCCAACACCATATTTTCCCATGTATCTTATTTCCATAACAGGCTCGGCCTAGTACATTTTCTATAATCCTCACACATGCCGTTTTGAGAAGCTGCCATTCTTTTTCTTCAACTCCATGGATTTCCTCTTCTTTCTGAAGTGCTAGAGCCCTGAGTATTTCATTGAACTCTTGTGTTTTCTCTCCAGTCATACTCCAGATCTTCAGCCTAGTCTCTGTTGACCTGAGAGCCCATTGCCTCCAGTTAATTATGGCAACCAGAGGTGTATGCCGTGAGCCAACTGTTTCACTGAGGAAGACTTTACACACTATCATAACTCTGCTGTGGGGAATAGGCTGAGATTATGAACAGTGCCCTATCCTTACACTGGAGTCTGATTATCATGAGCCTGTCAATAATTGTGATGACACCCCCACTGCCTTTTGAAGCCTGTCCCTCACCACAACTGCCACGCCATTTCTAGTCTGTCCACTTCCTTAGTTGAAGACTTAGGGTCCCAAGCCAAGAAGCTTTGTTGTCCTTCCATCTTACTTCCCAGATAAAGAATCTGTTCAGTCTCCTCCTCCTTGCCATCATGTCATCCACTTCCAAGCTGCATTCTGTCAGCAAACTTACACTGAGTGAAGCAACCCCTAGTTCATGTTTGGAAGGTTGACTGTTTTTTTTTTACTTCCAGCTTTCACTCAACAGAGCTATCCCAAGTTACCCATGCTGGGAAACTGGACAGGGACAAGCCAGTAGACTACTGACCCAGGGCTGGTGGGATTCATGGTGGACAGACAGTGACCAATAGGGGAATATAGGCCCCTTCCACTATTAACATGAATCCCTAGTGTAGGTCCGATTCTCATAGTTAAATACACATGCCAGTTGTTAGCACTATTAATCACATGACCAAATCAGCAAGAGCCAATTTTTACACCATTAAGTATCTTGCTCTGACATGGTACATAGTCTGTGATCCATGGTTTCCAGTATAGAGGATAATATGCACTACAGTTGGTCTAGAAAAGTCTTCCCCAATAGGCACCATCTAGAGTCTGTGCTGCTGTACACAACTCCATTCTTGGGTGAATTCTGAGATGGAAGCACCCAGTATGTTTTTTGGATGTGGGAAGACCCCATGGAGACAAAGGAAGAACATGCAAACTCCACACATGCATTGGCCAGGATCAAACCTTGTACCTTACGCACAGAAAGCAAAGACCTTGACCATTATGGCAAGTATTGATCCATCAATGGAATTAAACTTACTGGGCAAGAGCAGGTCATGGAAGGCCACCATTCCAGCAGTCATCAGGTCTATATTGTGCCTAAATTTGTGTTACCCATGGCAACCCCAGTAAATGAATTATTCACAATGCTAGGCCTCACATACAGTGGATATAAAAAGTTTACATACCCCTGTTAAAATGCCAGGTTTTTGTGATATAAAAAAATGACACCACAATGAATCATTTCAAAACTTTTCCCACCTTTAACGTGACCTATAACCTGTACAATTCAATTGAAAAACAAACATCTGTTAGGGGAAAAATATAAAAAAAACGTACAATACACTGGTTGCAAAAGTGTGCACACCTTTAAACTAATATTTTGTTGTGTGTGCACACCCTTAAACTAATACTTAGTTGAAGCACCTTTTGATTTAATTACAGCATTCAGTCTTCTTGAGTAGGAGTCTATCATCAAGGCACATCTTGATCTGGCAAAATTTGCCCACTCTTCCTTGAAAAAGTGCTTCAAATCTGTCAGATTGCAAGGGCTTCTCTTGTGCACTTCTCTCTTCAGGTCATCCCACATATTTTCTATTGGATTTAAGTCTGGGCTCTGGCTGGGCCATTCCAAAACTTGGTGAAGCCATTCATTTGTTGACTTGGATGTATGCTTGGGGTCATTGTCATATTGAAAGGTGAAATTCCTCTTCATCTTCAGCTTTCTAGTAGACACCTGAAGGTTTTGGGCCAAAAGGGACTGGTATTTGAAACTGTTCATAATTCCGTCCACCTTGAAAAGTAACGCCAAAGCATGATACTGCCACCACCATGCTTCACTGTGGGGATGGTGTTCTTTTGGTGATGCAAAGTGTTTTTGTGCCAAATGTACCTTTTGGAATTGTGGACAAAAAGTTCAACCTTGGTCTCAGACCATAATGCATTTTCCCACATGCTTTTGGGAGATGTGATGTACTGTTTTGCAACTTTTAGCCGGGCCTGGATGTTTTTCTGTGTAAGAAAAGTCTTCCATTTTGCAACCCTACCCCAGAGTCCAGACATTCGGAGAATATGGGAGAATGTTGTACATGTAGTACAAATCCAGTACTTGCCAGAAATTCAAGCAGCTCCTTCAGTGCTGCTGTAGGTCTCTTGGCAGCCTTCCTGACCAATTTTCATTTTGTCTTTTCATCAGTTTTGGAGGGCCATCCAGTTCTTTGCAGTGTCACTGTCGTCCCATATTTTCTCCACTTTTTGATGATTGTCTTCACTGGGTTCCATAGTATATCCAATGCTGTGGAAATTTTTTGTACCCTTCTCCTGACGGATACCTTTCAACAATGAGATCCCTTTGATGCTTTGTAAGCTCTCTGTGAACCATGGCTTTTGCTGTAGCAGGCAACTGAGTAAATGTACTAGAACAGCTGAACTTTATTTGGGGTTAATCAGAGTCTCTTTAATTGATGGCATTTGTGAAGACTGAATGTTGTAATTATATCAAAAGGTGCTTCAACAAAGTATTAGTTTAAGGGTGTGCACTCATAACAAAGTATTTGTTTAAGGGTGTGCACACTTATGAAAGCAGCATATTGTACTTTATTTAAATTTTTTTATATTTTTTCCCCTAACTGATTTGTTTATTTTTCAATTGAATTGTACAGGTTATAATATAGGTCACATTAAAGGTGGGAAAACTTTTGAAATTATTTATTGTGGTTTCATTTTTTTATATCACAAAAATCTGGCATTTTAACAGGGGTGTTTAAACTTTTTATATCTACTGTATGAGCATTTCTGCCCCCGAGTTCCAACTACAGTTCAAGCTACTTGGTGAGCATGCTTGTCCTGGATACTGTGCTCTTTGCTTGCTTAGCCTACTCTGCATGTCAGTCATTCTGTGAATTAAAATACCTTCTTGCACCCTCCAAGAAAAGCAAACCAGCAGCCACTCATTCTCATACTGACCTACTGACTTCTGCAGTGGCTGAGTCCCTAGGGCATTCTGGGTCCTGTCAGTCACAGTTAGGACTGTGTTCCTTTGTGCCACAGAGACAGCTAATTCTGTGGCAATTTGAACTTGTTAAGAAGCTACACAAATGCCCTGCACACGCGCGCACGCACACACACACACACACACACATGTCTATATCTATATCTATATATATATATATATATATATATATATATATATATATATATATATATATATATATATATATATATATATATATATATATATATATATATAGTTTCATAGTATAGTACTAGGCTATCTGCCCTGGAGCATTTGTAGGCCTAGCCATAGTGATGTGGCTTTTGCCACCCCATGAAATGGTACAAAAATGTACAGAATAAATTTAGAATACTGTGCCTCTGTCTAGTAGTGACACAATGAAGGTCCCCTTATATAATAGAATTAGTTTACTGTGCCCCTGTCTAGCAGTGACACAGATGTGACCCCTGGGATAAACTTTCAATCTCCCATCCACTCATCAAGATTTCTCTTGAAGAGAGTCAGTGAGGGGCTCTGCCTAATACGAAGTGGGATCCTGTTCCACAGCATGGGAAGCCTCTGGGTTATGAATCTATCCCTCCAGCATGTCCTATTCATACTTGTGCCGAGGTTTAAGTCTTTAGCTCTCGTGGTCCTGATGGATTTGGATTTTTTGAGGTGGAACATGTCCATCAAATCATGATTGGACATGGCCTTGTACGTCAGGCAGAGATCGCCTCTGAGCAGGCGGTATGCTACCAGACAGGACGCTTACATTTGGTGGAGAGGGACTTGGATTTGTTTGGGATTGCATGATCCATGCATTCTTGGATATGTCCATAGAAAGCATTTGTGAAGGATTCGGCATTGCGGGATGTGGTATCCACTGGCACAGTGGGCTTAAAGGATACCATCTCCGTCTTAAGAAGAGTGAAGTCTGCTTTTGAGAAGTTTTTCACTGTGGTCTTTTGTGCTGGGGATGGAGGTGGGATATGTATATCCAGGGTGATTAGTTTGTGGTCAGATCTCACTAGTGAGGGGTATACTTCCGGTGTGGAGCATTTTGTCCCCATATTTGTGATGATCAGGTCTAGTATATTATCTCCCCTAGTGGGAGAGGTGACTAGTTGTTCCAGTGCATTTGAATTTATGAATTCCAGGAACCCTTGGGCTAGGGTATTAGGGCTAGAATAATGTACCCAATCTATGTTTGGGTAGTTGAAGTCTCCCAGTATGATGGTATTTTGTGATACATTCATATCCTCCAATGTCTTCAGGAAGGCTGAGCGGGGTTCTTGAGATTGGGAGGGTGGTCTGTAACATGCTACCAGTTGTATAGCAGTTTTGCCTATGGTTAGTTGCACCAGTATGGTCTCTGATGCTTCATGTGTTGCTACTAACCTGGAGGTGTGGGTGTCCTTTATGAATATGGACACTCCCCCTCCCTTTGTGGTTTGACCCAGGTTTTGGGGCCGAAAAGCATGATACGAGGTATAGCCTGGTAGCGCTGGGGTGCTCTCAGGAACCTTGAACCAGGTTTCAGTTACTGCACAGATGTCGATGTTCTCCATGCTGAGGAGTGCATCAAGTGCCTGCATCTTGAGATTTAGACTTCTGGCGTTGAGCAGCATTACCCTTAGTTTTTTTCCATTTTTGTTCTCTAAGGAGGTGGGTTTGTCTTTTGAGCCTTGCCTAAAAAAGGCACTATGGGGGTGGCAAGAGCCTTAGCCAATATCCGGAAGCCCAGTGGTGACAGGTGTAAGCCATCCCTTGCGAAGCAGCGTGGCTTGTCCAACATATCATCCCAGGCAGACAGACATTGGACCCCCTTGGAATGACACCAGTACTCGAGCCAATTGTTAAAGCTGATCATCTTGTCTTTGTATTGTGGTATCATTCTTGGTGAGGGCAAGATGCTGCTCAGGGTCAGGGTCATACCAGCCTGGGCTACATAATCGGAGAGCTCCTCTATGTCTCTTTTCATGTAGTCCAGGGAGGTACGTCTCAGGTCATTCACACCAGCATGGACAATGACGGAGTCATATTTGTACTTGCTTTGGAGTGACCTGAGTGCGTGTGTTATGTGGCGGATCCTAGCCCCGATAGACAGCTCACAGTCACCTTCTCCTTGTTCAGCCTGGTCAGTGGGACATCAGTGTGTCTGACTATGGAGTCACCGTGTATCAGGCAAGGTGTTTGGCCTTAAGGGCTGCGATTGGTCGACACACTGATTTATTGAAGTATGTGTTGCATGTGTTTTGTTTTGAGGTGGTGGATTTTTGGATGTCTGCTTTGGGAGCCTCTGTTGTTTTGGTAAGTTTTTTATTAGAGCCTCTGAGTATGTCTTTGTGTTTTTATGTGTTTGGTTTGCAGTTGTGGTAGGTCTATGTGGGACTGGGATTGTTATGTGTGTGGTTGCCATCTCCTCCTGTCTGGTCATGCCAGCCCTGTGTTGAGAGAGTTCAGCCTCCAGTTTGGCTATATAGTTGCATCTCTCACATGTATTTGTGTTTGTTGGGAGGAGGAGAGGGTTATCTGTGTACATGAGACAATTGCAGCATTGTCTCAAGATGCCCAGATTGACCAGCTGAACTGGAGACTACGCCAGTAATCTACCACTCGACATGCTAGAACAGTATAAGGGAGTGGTATACCTTTAAGGGAAGTGGGTATTCACAGGGGTGGTAAGTAGATGTAGTGCTTTACTTAGTATGAGAGTGCTTACTTAGTAGGGAAGTATTGAGAACAAGTGCTAGGCTTGTAATACAGTGAGTAGTCTGGTTATACTAAGAGTACAGCTTCCTTAAGGGAAAATTTGAAGAGCAGACTTGGCGGAGCCAGAAAAAGTTTAACCTTGTTTAACCGGTGATGCGCTATGCGCAAAGCCGTGCAAACGCGGATTTTAAACAGTGAACTACAAAAGAGCTAGGAATGGTCCCAAACAACCAATTACTACAGCTTCTAGTGCTGAGGTCACTTCCCCCAAGGACAGGTAGGCTGCTCAAGGCTCCCCACTCGCACTGGTGAGCAAAGAAACTTCCTTCTATCCAAGTAAGGTAGGTAATGGACAACACAGGAACTACACCACAGCCCAGAATACAGCAATGCCTGTAAACTGATCTAAACTAGTCGAAAAAGGCGGGAAAACAAGGATTATTTTTTTTGTTTTTTGTTTTTTTTTGGTAGAAACACACAGAAAATGCAGAGACAGTGATAAATTAGTTACACAGGCTAGCACACTTTAGTGGGCAGCCTCCACAGTTAAATTAAACAAACAAGCAAGCAAACTTTCGATCAAATTCGACTAAAATGTAACTTTAAGTGCAGATTTTAAAATAATGCAGCAATCAGATAAAAAACAGTTCAGGCTAGTTCAAGGTAAGCTACAGAAGCTATTTCAAGTGAAAAAAAGCAAAGATACTTAAATCCAGAAGGTAGTCGCTTTTTTGAGTTCCTTGCTGCTAGGACCACTCTGTAAACCCACGTGGAGCTTGTCTGAGCAGTATAGCCAGAAAAAAAAATGCCCAGAGGCGGATTTTAAACAGTGAACTACAAAAGAGCTAGGAATGGTCCCAAACAACCAATTACTACAGCTTCTTGTGCTGAGGTCACTTCCCCCAAGGACAGGTAGGCTGCTCAAGGCTCCCCACTCCCACTGGTGAGCAAAGAAACTTCCTTCTATTCAAGTAAAGTAATGCTAATATATATATATGGGATCCATACTGATCCCCGAACGACAACATCACCGAATCACTATCAGCCGGACATACTTACGTGAAAGTGCTTTTCACCGAAAATTGCTTTTTGTTAAAGTGTGTTCGGTGATTGTGGATTCGGACTATTGAAATTTCGTTCAATAGTCCTAGATCTATATATATATATATATATATATATATATATATATATATGTGTGTGTGTGTGTGTGTGTGTGTGTTTATATATATATATATATATATATATATATATATATATATATATATATAAAATATACACACACATACACACACACAACACAAACTGTCAATCTATAGACCATTGAATGCCAAACACTGGAAACAATTTATGTCGCTCCACAAAGGATAAAAAAACAAATCAAACAGATGTTTTTGCAGGTGAGTAAGGACTCTTGTGCCCCCAACCCCACCTGTTAATTATATATACCTTCTCTGAGATCACACTACCAAGGAGAAATGGCATATGCCTGATCACCAATGTATCTCAATCTGATGGTGAAAAAGCTAGTACTTTTTGATCAGCTGATTTCCAATCATATGTACTAGCTTTTTCACTCTCGATGAAAAAGCCACTTCGACAAAAGGTTCTGCACCTATATATATATATATATATATATATATATATATATATATAAATATATGCACACACACACAGATATATATATAACACACACACACACACACATATATATATATATATATATATATATACTATAAGAAATGCTGGATGAACATGTATCCATCTGAGACAGACCTACATAACAATCCCACCACAGCAAAGCAGCTTCCTGAAGGCCCATACTTAACACAGAGAAAATACCCAGGGTTAGGTTCTATCCTGGTCTTTGAATAAAAGCAGCATAGCATAACAGATGCTGATGTGGAGAGTTTAGAAACATCCCTTATTTCTTTAATTATCAGTTTCCCATAACGTCTAAATTTAATTTATTATTTTAATAAGTTTCTGAAAGAAAATCTGTTAGTAGCATTTAATGAACCCCTGACCCAGGGGTAGGGGTAGTGTACTGGGTCAAAAATGGAGTTCCACAATTAGCTTTAATCAAAATATCAACTGCACAAGTGCTACTGAGTGAAACTGAAATTAGAGATGATATTTGTACAGAAGTTTTATTGCTTTCAGTTTTAGTGTGAAATGTTCCTAGGGAGAACAAGAAGATTTAGCATAAAGGTTAAGGTCTTTACCTTGGATACATAACATACTGGGTTTGATTCTGACCTCTCATTACTGACTAAGCTTGCAATAGTCTGGAGATTAATAGCCTTGTATTTACCTATGAAGTTAATGATGGGTGGCAGTGACTTTTCTCCTACTCTGAGATAAAGTATTGGGTGCACTTCTCTTTCTCCTGAAGTGCAGTGACCTTGGAGTTAGTTATATTTAATAGGTTGCAGTGGCAGTCAGTGTATGCTTCTCCATCCCAGGTTTGGTTAGTCGTCCGGGAAAATGAGCAATCCAGCAAGGGAGTGACAGAAATGCTAAGGCTGAACCTGCTTGTCTCCCTAAGAAGGCAGGGATGGGTGCACATGTCTGGGTATAAATGTCTGCCTCTAAATCCTAAGTGAAGGCTGGAAAGGAGATGGAGCGATAGGAGAACTTCATTAACAAAAGTGGGTGGCAAAGCTCTCACAAAGGCCACAGCATGTCTACGTCTTGCACTGTTAGAGACATGCTGTGGCGAAAGGCAGGGCTTGAGGATAAAACTCTACTGATTGCTTTATGGACAGTGAATACAAAAGATCAGGCTTGTACTCTGGCAGTGGAACCATATTAAACTGGAATTTAGATTTTCCCACAGTCTATCACATACTAGATATGGGATACAATATACCTTTAAGACTGCAAACTACTCTGGGAATGGGAATCATTCATGCAGCTGTGTGTGTGTGTGTGTGTGTGTGTGTGTGTGTGTGTGTGTGTGTGTGTGTGTGTGTGTGTGTGTGTGTGTGTAACCAAGTCTAATCCATAATCTTATATGGAGTCTGAAGTAACATTTTATTTTTTTTTGTTTTTTTCTTTCAAGTACTGAAAAGCCACAAAATTTGTTTTAGCTGCAAAATTTGCTGTACTTTAGCTCCTGCCTTTCATTATTTTGTGTTGGAACAGAACTGGGTAAGACTTCTTTCATTACTTTTTTATTTGTATTTATTTATTTTATTTAAGATGGCTCTCCTCAACTTCTCCCTTCCTACCTGTTCCAACAGGGGTTCCTCAGGGCTCCATCCTAGGACCCCTCCTGTTCAATATTTTCACCAATGACCTTCACACTTCATGTAAGCTATCCTCCCTTATACAACACGCTGATGATTCTACCCTCATCTCTATCTCTGACAACATCTCTGAACTTCATTCCCTTACTCAGCAATCCTTTCTATCTACTGAACAGTGGCTAACAGATAACCTACTAATCCTCAACCCCAAAAAGATGAAACTCCTATTATTCCTCCCCCGCTCACTCTCCCACCTTAAAACATCCTTCTCAATTAGTTCCTCAAACAATACTCTTACTAAACCTGATGCTCATTCTAAACTTCTTGGAGTCATTATCGATGATGAACTTAAATTTAACCTACATCACCTACACTGTATAAAAAAGACCAACCAGAAATTAGGCTTACTCTATCGAAATAAAAGATACCTAACTCCAAATGCCAGACTCACCCTAGCCCAAGCTTTTCTCCTCTCATTACTCCTTTATGCTGCCCCAGTGTTTACTAACATTCAAACCACAACTTTACATAAACTCCAGCAAACCTACCATAAAATTGCAAGATTCATCACAAACTCTCCATACAAAACACACCACTGCACAGCCCTTACATCCCTTAACTAGCTTGAATTCTCTCACTTACTGCTGTTTTCACAACTTCATATGGTTCACTCTATTCACTACAAGCCTGCATCTTGTCCTGCTCTTTCAACTTTCATCTCTTCCTATAAACCTGCTCGTACCCTCTGCATCTCAAACCTACAACTATTTCAATCCTTCCAACCAAAGAAATCTGTAGGCAAACTCTTATATAAATGCTCTATAATCCAAGCTTGGAACAAACTTCCTACAGACATATGCTCCACTATTCACCCAGCCCACTTTAAAGAAAAGCTCAAACTCCATCTACTTAGCTCCAAAATTTGTGCCTGCATAACCCCAACCTAGCCCCCCCCCTCCTATCTTAGCTCTCCCACCTCAGTTACCTTGAACCTCATATCTTTATTGCTTATTACACCTCTACTACACGTACCGTTAACCTCCCCTCTACTACATCTAAGTACACCTTCCCTTCTTTCCCCTACTCACATATACACATGTCTGAGCATCAGAAATTCCTCTACTCCTAAATACCTCTCTTTACTTTTAGGTACCTTAAAAATAGCTCTAGTCTTACTAACTGTATATATGCAAATAACTCCATCTTATTTTTTTTTATTTCTCCTCCTCTATATCTTACACCCCACCAGATAAGATAACTGTGTGCTACCATGTATGCCTTCAATATTGTAATGTCTGTATAACTCAATTACTTGAATGTTTCATTACTATAATGTTTTTTTATCAACGATGTATAACACAATAGCTGATTGTATTTTGTTACTGTATTTCTTGGAGCTTTTCTCCTCGGGTCTCCACTGAAAATAGGCCATAAGCCCAGCTGGACTAACCCAGTTAGCAAATGTCAATCAATCAATCAATCAATCAATCAATCAATAAATAAATAAATACTGTTGGAACAGAACCGAGTAAGACTAGGGTTCTTAGATTTGTTAAAAGCTATGTCTTTGCATTTTACCTGAGAAATCCACCATTGTAATTCATTTTATTACAGAAAGACAGCAGTGTAGCTAGGCTGGTGCAACTCTTTCAGATATCCTGAAATACTTCATTTTTTTTTAATAAAATGTCAAAATTCTCCTGATGTAAGCTGAATTCTGCTGCACTGACACTACGTTCAGATAAGGTGTAAGCAGGAAAATCTTCTCAAATAACTAATGTTAGCCTGTGACATGACTTCAGGCATGCAACATGCATCTATCCATTTTGAATATGCATTCATTACTGCTGTGAATACAATAACCATTAATTATCTAGTGAAATTAACACATAATCTTTACCATCATTAGCCTGGGGAACTTCCAAGAGATCATGGTGTTTCTCTAGGCATCTTCTGTTCCATATGACATGGCATTCTTTACACATACCTTTGAGTGCTTTACCTAGCTTTGGCTGCCAAACAACTTTTCTATCTAGTGCTTTTCACTTTAACAATGTTAATGCAACCTGCGTAGACTTCTTCCAACATAGCTCTTCTCGCCTTCCTCTGTACAATCACTTACTCCATAACAAACAGAATTTTTCTGCATAAAATTCAAATCTACTTCTGAGAAGTATTTTTAATTCTGATCTACATTTTCAGTTTCTGACCAACCTTCCATCACAAAACTTACTATTGTCGGCAGTTTCTGGTCACTTCCAGTCACAAGTACCATCAAGTTAGTTTACACAAATGTGCCCTAAAAACGTTCTTTTATAATTACTTCTACAGTTCTTTATGTGAAAATTCAGTTAATGGCACTACAGAGAGTCCCTTAACATTTTCATACATTTGGAAGCCCTTTATTCTACCTCATACTTACAGGCTGACAATAATACCGCCCGTCTCTGATTTCTTGTTACTGCAGTCTTAGGAAAATTCATATCTTCACCAAACAATGTAACTAAAGGTTTATGGTTATTAACTGACCTGAAGTTTCAACAACAGAAGTACTCATGGAATATCGTTACAGCAAAACTCAAATCAAGTGTCTTTTTTTCTGAATTACTGAATAACTTCTTTTAGCAAAAGAAGAGTTTTTAGACTGATATACAATTGGTCTTTCATCCTATGAAGATGTGACATGCTGAATCATTACACCTAAGCCATAGGTTGAAGCATCATAAACAAGCGATACTGGCATACTGACAACTCTTGTTCATGGTGTGCCAGTACTCTGTCACAAGTCAACAAACAATTTCCATAGCAATTAATTGAACTCAGAAATACCTGTAACCCTTTCACACATAAGGGGTGGGGGTGGTTCACGAATGATCGTCACATTCCCTGCTAAAGGGCATATCACTTTGCTGTCCATGCTCCAGATATTCAGTCTACAGTTTACTAAAATTAATTTTTTAATTTTTTACTCAGTCCATAAACTTGCAATCACTGAAAAACCTATCAGTAAATTTCTGAGATACTCACATTTTGTTTCCAGTAATCATGAAATCAAAGTACACAACTACTTTCAAGTACTTGAATAGAATACATATACCCCTTAAAATAACCCTGAGCTATCAAAGCTTGTCAAATACATATGGGAAGCGTGTCAGGGCTTAAAAAGGCTGACCGGGATCATTAGCCTACTAATTACCTGTAATACAGTTTCCATTATTCTGTAAAAAAAATTATGATTAAGAACTAAAATCTATGAATAAGAAATAAGAACTCAATCAAAGGAAAGTCAAGTTACACACACACACACACACACGCACACACACACACACACACACACACACACACACACACACACACACACACACACACACACACACACACACACAAATACAAAGAAAGCCCTCTGGTTAGGCACAGCCAGAACCACAGCAGAAGTGAAATACTGTTAAAAATGGCAGTTGGTACTAAACAAAGGCAATTTTATGTTTAACTCTCACATACTTTTTAGAATTATCAAGTAATAATTGCTGGTAACCCTGGCTAGATTTGTTTTAGGAAACAATCATTTAACACAACAAGGCCATAAACATTTCTGATCAAAAGGCAGGATATGGCTTCTTGATTGCATTCTAAGCAATGTTAAGTTTATAATCATCATAAACAAGTATGGCATTATCCCGTTTTGCAATTCAAAACCAATGCTAGTTATTTATATACTATGCTTCTTTGTGCTAATAATTCCTCCTCTTTCAAGCCTTATTTTCCATCTCTTTAACATTTACTGTAAATGGTAACAATCTACTTTTTACAAAACTTAAACAGCTCTCCGTGATTCGGCACAATAAGGCTTTAATAATACACTGTTCCCATTTTCACACAATACATTTTCTTTCATAAATCAAGCACTTCATGCATTGGTTTAAACTCATTTTGCACACACTACAGTTGCCACCTATATCTTTCTTTCCAGACTATCCAGAAATCAAACCAGTTGTTTGGTAGTCCAGAAAACACTGTACAAACTCTAGTATTCTATTTAAAAAAACAAACAGACTACTGGAGTTTGTTAAATCGGTAGATTCACTATGCTTTTCTTTAAAAAAAATCACTAATGTGATGCCATGGTGTGGCAAACCAAGAAAAGAAGACATTCTACCCATGTACCCATGATGGCATGAAATAAGTGGAAAGTGGGCGTGGAGACGGGAGGAAATGGGCAGGAATCTGGGGAGGTGCAAGGGGTGTAGCATTTGTCCAGTTTCAGCCACAGTGAAAGGTGATACCCCTGGACACACTGGCAAGCAAAAATAATTTGATACTTGTTTAACAATAACTTTTGCAGCTAGTCCTTTTTCCAAAGAGATGGTCCTTCAAATTTTAAAACAACTAAAGGCAAACAGTCATTTTGCTTTTTGTTATATACTGTAACCATTTTACCCAACACAGATAACATTTCACTTGTATATGTTTTAGATTTCATAGCGAGTCCCTGCTCAAGTTCCACATGATGTCATTATGATCCTTGGGAAAAACAGAGAGAGACAGACTGTGTGCAGATAAAGAAATATATAATAAGTGCAGTACTGTGATAACTCAGAGTCATTCATACATGCATATATACTATATATGGTTTACTATTGGCATTTCGAATCCGCATCGGTCAACTGTTTAAAATGTCGACTCTAAATGTTGAATTCGGAATGCTGAAAAGTAAACCAAACCAAAAATGAATACATCGACAACCAAGGTTCAATGTATTCGACATAGCAGGAGGTGATGTCACTCACCTCCTGCTATGCACATTAATGTACCGTTAAACTGTACAGTCAATGGTATGCTAATTCTACTATTTTGCGGGGGGGGAGGGCTATGCCCTCCTGTGCCCCCATGTTGGGGGCTGCTCCCCCCACATCCCCGGCACATTAAATATACCAACTCCGATATCGCACTTCAGTGATCCTCTTTCACTGAGACGACAATATCAGAATGTTTGTTGCTGGTTTAATGTTTAGCTTAATTGAAGATTCCATACTGTCGTCTTGATGAAACGGGATTCGCTTATATGGGGTTTCAACACTGTGAAGTAGACCCATATATATATATATATATATATATATATATATATATATATACACACAAATCTATACACCTATGATTGTCATTGAAGTGATAATGTATAGAGCTGACTGAAAGTGGTCAGCTGTGTCCCAAGCTTTCAAATGGAATATCAGGCAAATATCCACCAGCTTTTTTTTGTGTGAGATCTCAGTACAGTGGATATTAGGAATATACCTTTTCCGCACTGTAATGTATTCTCAGTGTTCATATGTATTACTAGCAAGAGGTGTGGGAGATTTGCCCCCCCTCCCCCATGGAGTTGCAGGATCCTAAGAAAACACTCAGGGAGACTTTATTGTTATGGCATGCATACAAGTGAATGGTAAACAGTGTGAATGCATAGGTTCATAGATGCGTACTAAGCTAATGGTCCTGGACCCTTTAACAAGCCTAACCTACCCTTTACAAGCCTAGCCCATAGAAGTGCCCTGGCATCGTGCCACCAGACGTTAGTTCCCAGTGCCTCTGTCAAGTAGAGCCACTGAAGTGATCCCCGGGATGAACTTTCTATTTCCCATCCACTCATCAAGATTTCTCTTGAATAGGGCCAGTGAGGTGCTCTGTTTGATATGTACGGAAAGTCTATTCCAGAGCATGGGCAGTCTCTGTGTTATGAACCTGTCCCTCCAGCTTGTTCTGTTGATTGTGGTAATGAGGTTGAGGTCTCTGGAGTGTGTGGTGTGGAGGGATTGTGATTTCTTTAGATATAGCATTTCTAACACAGCTGGGTCAGACATGGCTTTGTAAGTCAAGCATGACTGAATAATGCTTAGATGAGTAGTTGTATAGGGGAACAATCTCCTTTGTGTTGGGGTACTGAAGCCCCCTACAGCAACTTGCAGTATTTGCATAAAACTGCAGTTTATTTTCTGAAGTGGTGAAAGTCTCATTTGTGAGGCTCTCGCTTCTAATAGGAAGTCCTTCAAAGCTGTATTATGTAAACATTTCTTAGGAAACAATGAAAAAAGTGGCTTTCAGTTGTAACAAATACTGCTTCTCTGGTATCAGTTTCCAGTTACTTTCATCATTTATAACCAATGAAGAGACAGTTCTCTTCCCTACTGAATACTAATTAAAACACTGGTGACTTTGTCAGGTTCATGTACTTGTCCTTTCCTTGCACTTAATTTTTTGCCAAGAAATTTTTTTTTTACTCTCATGACTTTATTGTGAAATGCCTGTCTTCTAATCCCACATCTTCACAATGGTGGCATTTAACCTCTTTTTAGTTACGTTTTGTTGGTTTTAACTGTAGACATATCGGCTGGTACCTAATGCTTTCTCAACTACTGTAAACTATGGTTTCTTTAGTAAAGATACTCATAGATGCTTTTCAAAATGTTAAATATGATTCAGGAAGTAGCTTCCTCTGATAAACTCTATGTCATTCTCACATCTGCTTTGATGTGCTTCATCCAACTTGCAACAAAATTCATTTGTCAGCTACAGTTTCAACTCAGCAACACTGCAACAGGAATTTAATGACAATTAACACACAGTACATTGCTAATTATAGAGAATGCTGCTGTGGTACTGCGGTAGCATTGTTACCTCACAGCAAGAGGTTCTGCCGTTAGATTCTCGGTTTGGCTTGGGAGTGCCTTCTGTTTGGAGTCTGCATATCCTCCCCGCGGTTGGGTAGCGTTCGAAAGACATGCGTGCATAAATGGGCGTGCCTTCGTTGAAGGTTGGGTGTCGAGCTGGCACCTCGGCGTTTTGTAAAAAAATCTACTGCCAATCATTAGCGGACCGGAGTTCCACTGTGGCGACCCCTTACCGGGAAAAAGCCGAAAGACAAACAAAAACATTGTTAATTACCGAGCATACAAAGGATGTTGGGATTTAAAGACAATCCACAATGCATAGTGCAGTGCTAACCAGTGAACATGGAAAAGATGTTGGGATTTAAATGCAATGCATTAAGCATAGTGCAGTGCTAACCACTAAACATGCAAAATATGTAGGGATACAAAGACAATACAGAAAGTATAGTGCAGTGCTATCCAGTGAACATGCAAAAGATGTTTGGATTCAAAAGCGATGTACAATGCATAGCGCAATGCTAACCAGTAAATATGCAAAAGATGTAGGGATTCAAAGACAATGCACAAAGCATAGTACAGTGCTAACCAGTGAACATGGAAAATATGCTGTGATTCAAAGGCAATGCATAATGCATAGTTAAGTGCTAACCACTGAGCATGCAAAATATGTACGGATACAAAGACAATGCACAAAGCATAGTGCAGTGCTAACCAGTAAACATGCAAAAAGACACTGCACAAAGCATGTCTCCTAAGCAGTCAGCTGCCCTGCAAAGCAAACTAATGAACATTAGCACTATGTAACCAAGCAAAATTCATTTATGAATAACAGCCACTATATCATCATTCTGTTGGGCCTCTGGTTGCAATGATTAAACCAGAATCATTTTGTACTTACCATTGCTTTGAAAATAAAATAAAATAAAAACTTGATATATTTTATATAAGGCCAGCACTTTAGTAGTTGAACATATTAGACTCCCTACTGCAGAAAACATCTATTTCCTGGTCCTTTATGAACACACAGAATTCTTACTGAGCTGTATTCTTCTCAGCTCTCATCCTTACAAATGGCTTTATAAAAATAACTTAATAAATATACAAAATAATAAAGAAATTTACAGAATAATATCTTGTTCTTCCATCAGGTATCATTTCAAAACCCACCACAGTTTCACTTGAAGTCCTTAAAGTAGCTGAAATGTACCCATCATATGTAAGGATAAAGCCCTGACTATGAGCAATACAAACTGTGTAGAAGACTGGCTCAGATTGTGCAACAGCCAGGTATGAGAGGGTGGGAGTTTGTGGGTGACACTGCCTCCCCATCCTGGGGAGGGAGATATGCGTTCTACTTGGCTTATCACCACCATACAATCAGAGGATTGCTTGGTGCAAGAAAGCCCAAGACTGTGGACATACGTTTTGTGATCTCAAACCACTAAAAGTCACTCTTATTAACATGTGAGTGATAGTACTCATGGGGATGGTGTAGGATATCCCTCAGTGACAATTGTGTCAACATCAACCACTAGTGATGGAAAAAGAACCTTACAAGAAACACTATCATTATAGGGATGTCAGTGAAGGCACAAGCCATGTCGATATATGCCTGGATGATGGTCCCTGTAGTTGGCTCTCATCTCTATGCTGGGGTCAATTAGTATTGGGGCATAAATGGACTGAAGATCAGTGGGGGACTCAATGATTGGTATGCATGAAGGAAATAAAAAACAAAGAGAAAAAATCTACACATATTTTAGAGCTGAGGCCTCTACACTCTGAAATTAATTTCTAAGATGACTAACCTACCCTTAAATTAGTGCTTGAATGGTATGTTTCTGCCTGTCATCTCCACTCACAAAAAATAAATCAAATCAAAATGTTCATGCAGTATTACACTAACTGTCTCTTGTGCTTCCCCCAAAGATGTGATTCAGTGGCATGGGGTAAATTTTAGAAGCCACCAAACTGTGGAACAAGGCTAAATTTCTACCTCGGAGTAAGGGAATTTGATGGGGTCATGTTGTGCATGTGTGTCTGCACTACAGAGATGGACATCCTGTGCCTTCCCCATTTAACAATCACTCAGGCACAGCCTCAGAAAAAGTATTCTTGTGGTGGTGAATTGTCAGCTCACTTAGTCAGAAAGAGAAGGAAGACATTCATGGGATCATCAACTGTCTTCATCACTAGTGCCCCCTGGGCACACAGTCTGTTAAATAAATAAATACATGGTGTGTCAACTCTATATGTAGTTCCCCACATCCCTTGACAAACCACAGCACTCAGCCTTTTAGTTAAAATCTGTAATACTCACATTCTTTACCCATCAGTCAGCTAACATAGATTTTGCTGACATTTTCTGAAGGCATGCTGTGTTTCATACTCTGATCCAACTAATACAATGGGGTGAGTAAAATACTAAGCCAAGAAAAGTTTAATGGTTCTTCTTCACTTATTCCTTCTTTGGCTTTAACAATTATGGAAAAATTATACAATACTTACCCTTTAGTATCTGACCTGCAGTCACATTTTGCTGAATCAAAAAATATGTTTCCTTAAAACAGGGATATTTTGTACTTTAAGAAATCTAGTTGGCAATAGTTGATTGTACCATATAAGTGACTATATCAAATACCTATAGTAAATAGTACTGTCCCATTTGTAAAAACAAGTTAATACACCAGCAGAAATGAAGCATACACTTGCCTAAGGTCAGGTTCCCTTACCTGAAATGAGGTAAGCAGGATGGAGTACAGTGAAAGCAGTCAATAAGTCGACATGTTTTTCAAAGGTACTACCAGGATTGTTCAAAGTATTGAGGTTGACACTGAACGAAGCACTGCCGATAATATCCAGACTGTAAGCTCTAAACATCCTAATGCACAAAAGAAAAAAAGAGCATTTATATTTGCTAGGCTCACTGTTTTAATTATCAGATATGGAATACAGCACCAAACTTCTGCAAAATCAATGCCAGTGAAAATTATTTTTCCTGTCAAACTCACTGTTTTGAAACAATCCAGCAAGCAATTTAATCAAATACATAAACAGTGATTATTTAAACAATAACCGATGATGTGGTGTGGTATATTGAAGATTTACCCATGGTTGGTGTGGTTTAATCGTGAGGGTGAAGCCCGAGTGATTAAATAAAGCCAACCGTGGGTAAATTTTTATACCACAACCACGGATTCGGTTATTGCTATTATACAATAACATTACTTAAGAAAAAAATACTTACTTTTCTTAAATAATGTCTTTGTATAACGGCACATTACTGTTCTTCTGCTGGTTGTGGTACACTGCTTCCTTGTTTTGTGTACTGAGCATGCGTATGGGACTTGTGTCCCACACATACCCAGTACATCAATGCTCTGTATAACGGCACATTACTGTTCTTCTGCTGGTTGTGGTACACTGTTTCCCTGTTTTGATGTAGTGATCATGCGTATGTGACTTGTGTCCCACACATACCCAGTACATCAATGCTTTGTATAACGGCACATTATTGCTCTTCTGCTGGTTGTGGTGCACTGCTTCCTTGTTTTGTGCACTGAGCATGCGTATGTGACTTGTGTACCACACATACCCAGTACATCAATGCTTTGTATAACGGCACATTACTGTTCTTCCGCTGGTTGTGGTACACTGCTTCCTTGTTTTATGTACTGAGCATGTGTATGGGACTTGTGTCCCACACATACCCAGTACATCAATGCTTTGTATAACGGCACATTACTGTTCTTCCGCTAGTTGTGGTGCACTGCTTCCTTGTTTTGATGTAGTGACCATGTGTATGGGACTTGTGTCCCACACATACCCAGTACATCAATGCTTTGTATAACGGCACATTACTGTTCTTCTGCTGGTTGTGGTACACTGTTTCCTTGTTTTGATGTAGTGATCATGCGTATGGGACTTGTGTCCCACACATACCCAGTACATCAATGCTTTGTATAACGGCACATTATTGCTCTTCTGCTGGTTGTGGTGCACTGCTTCCTTGTTTTGTGCACTGGGCATGAGTATGTGACTTGTGTCCCACACATACCCAGTACATCAATGCTTTGTATAACGGCACATTACTGTTCTTCCGCTGGTTGTGGTACACTGCTTCCTTGTTTTGATGTACTGAACATGTGTATGGGACTTGCGTCCCACATACCCAGTACATCAATGCTTTGAAACGGAAGCAACGGAGAAAAGAAAGTCTACATTGCTCCGTTTTATCTTTTCTTTTTTTATTTGTTAAAAAAACAAAATGTTTTGAGCACTTTATAGCAACGGAAAAAAGTCCAGGCGACCGAACCTTTTTCCGTTGGTATATTGTGGGATTTACAACTGGCACACTGGCCAATCAGTGTGCACGTTTTGGAATATTAATGGGGGGGGTCATTGTATAATTGCATTTAACAGGAGAAAAATTATTGTTTATCCTTATAATCAGGTGCAATAGCCTTGTGGCAGTCCTGGTGTCTATGTGGGTAATTGTCTCGCTCTCTCTAATGATGCTACTACTCTGTCTGTACCACTTCCTTTTTCCCCAGAGTGCAATATGCACAGGGCCTACTGGAAACATCTGTCCCAGCTCTTGAGCTACAAATTCACAATGCAGTTTTCAAGTTTGCTCCAAAGGTAGGCCTCTTTACTTTGTAATTACTTACAAAATATTCTCCAAGTCTCAATATTTAAAGAATATAAGTAGTATGCAGACAACTGTACCTGTGGATGACACATGGCAATCCCAAGAGAGGTCTGCGTGAATATTTTGGTTACAGAGGCAATACAAACATTTATTCCAACCAAATGAGGCAGTTCATTTCTGTAGCACTTAATATTAGTATGTCTTCTACTGCTTTGTTTCAATTGGCCATGCCATGCAAACTATTACCCATGATCCATTTATCTCTTGGGTTTTAGATATCACATATTAAGACATACTGAATGATCCGAAAAAAATTAAAGAAATTAAACCCTGTGGAAAACTAATTAAATCACATAAGTAAAGAACTAATTCACATTTAGTGAGCAACAGCGATGAAACATAAAATAAAATCTGAAACAAAAAAATGACTTTCAAAGTTGTAACTATCAGTGTGTGTTTACGAAGAAACATTTACGGTAAGCATCTATAGTAAACTGATAAATTCTACCATCTGGCAAACTTTGCAACCCAGATTCATAAAAATGAAGCCAGACTCCAAAGTGACAAACAAGTACAATATAAATTAATAAAAATGTCTTCCCCTAAAGAAAAAAAAAAATCACACTAACCATTTCAACAAAGCAGCCATCATAGAAGGCCTTCCAAGAACAGTCTTGCTGGTTGGTGCTATTTCTGTGTTAGATAACCTTGTACCAAAACTGCGAGGTATGGCTACTTACCCTAGCATGCAGCTTCAGGACCTAAACTCAGACCTCTCATCTGTTTATTATACTCCTTGTTCGGCCTAATTCCTAGATGTAATGATTCCAGCCAGGAAATACAATCATTTTAAATAAATCCACAAGACAAACAGAGAAAAGGAAAAGACCAGGAAGAGAAGAGAGGAGATGAGCAAGTTACCCACTAGCAATACTAACCGCAGTTCCAGCAGGAAAACTATTCCAGAGAAATACTCACAAGATGAAAGAACCATTTAATTCTAGCACTTTTATTTTAATAAGTACAACACGTCTTCAGATAAAAATAGTGAAAAATCCCATACTTAACTTGTTGCAAAAACCAAATTGAACAACAGCTGTAAAATGAAATGCATACTCCTTCATGACTTCAAATCAACTCATATCCTACCCAATTAAATATATATATAATAAAAGTTATATAAAAAAGCCACCTAATTAAAAAAAAAAACATGGGACTCTAATCTTTTAGCCAAAGGAATCATAAAGAATCTTACTACTCGTGTTAGTGGCATTAGTGAAAAACCAGCCTTGTTTCTATGATGTGGAGACCTCTGATTCAGAGACATAGAACCTGCAATGAGGAAAGATCTCATTGCTGGCTAATTTGCATGTCTTTGAATTGCCATTGACTACCACAAGTACAGAAAAGCACCTTCCTGTGGTAGCCTATTGGTTAATTTGCACATCTGTAAATTGTCACTAACAACCAGAAGTGCAGATCAGTACTTTCCTGCAGTACAGCAGGGGCCATAGTGTTAGCCCATGTACCCACCCCCCTGCATCATTCTCCCACATACAAACATATAGTAAAACACATACACATGCACACACAGTGCATACCCCATACCGGTCCTTGTTCTTACAAAATCTACTATATCTCTTTTTAGCTGCCCTGGTAATTGAGGATGATTACAGTCTGTCCTTAACACTAGGCATTCATGTTTTACACTTCATATCTTTCAGTAAATGAAAGCTAGAGAAAAAGATGTTACTCTAGTGACTTTCAAGTTTGATGGGTAAATACTTAATCCCTCAGTGATTTCATTCCTTTTTTAAAGCTAGCTTTTGTCCTGAAGTCTTGCGCTATAAGATTAAAAGGTATGTTTTGCATGCTCTGTGCCACTCTATCATAAGTCATAAACTAATACAGGTATTGCATAATGACCAAGATTCTCAATAAATGTTAAAAGAAACCCTGCTACACAAACTGTCCCACTAACTTGTCAGTGCAGCATGATAATGCTTGTGTTTTGTGAGCCAGATGTGCAGAGCTCAAATCCCCTTTGTACTTGATAGTTTTATCTGTAACATATCATTCCTGGTATCCAGTGGTGGCACAGAGGACTAATATCCATGTGGATGGTAGGAGAGCACACAGCTGGAATCCCTTTTGGAGCCTTTAAAGGCATACTGCTTAGCACTGGTATCTAATGGTTCTCCACACCACATTTTTTTTAAATATATGCCTTTAAGGTATGCCATATAGAGCATCCCTGGAGTCTTGTTCTCCTCCCCCCTCTGACCCACATTGTGTTTAAGTGTCTTTCAGGCATGTTATGCAGAGTAATAATTAGGGTCTAATGGACTCCCTGAACCCTGTGTTATTGAGGCACATAGCTTAAGACATCCCTGGTGGTTAGTAGCTTCCCCCACGCAATTCTGCAGGCTCTTCACATCAATCTAGGGATGTATGGAAATATGAATGTTACCCAATCCACACACACACACACACACACACACACACAAACACAAAAGAGCCCCTTCCCCACCCAATTGCACAAACAGCTGCACTCATCCTTTTACCCATACAGACACAGGTGCATTCAGCTACATATTACCCCCTCAGTAACTCCCCTACCACTATCTCTGAGACATACACTTACACTTGCAGCCTCTTGCATATTTTTCATACAGTCGTGCACACACACCCTAACACTGCCTTACCACTGAACTCCCCAGCACTTAACTTCTACTGCCATGGATGAACACAGCCTTTTGGCCATGTTCATTACTGCCAGGGGCCAGGTTTAGCTGTGATATTCCACACTATACAGATGCCTTATCGCAGGCAGTTCTAGGGGAGAATGCATGGCTAATTAACATGTGACTTTCCCTCAGATCGCCTCATTAGTATGTAACACAACTGCAGAGACATCACACCACAGTGCTGCATGTCTTTGTAAAAGCATTGTGAAAGGGCTACCACTGAATTCCAAAAGGTAAATTCAAAGTGGACACTATAACTGTAACTTTATGAATTTGACCCTATGGGTATACAAAACAAAAGTAATAAATTATCGTTCCAAGTACTAGAAAGGATGTGCCAAAACCAGAAATTGCAAAAATAGAAAACAAATAATTTTTAGCTGTTAGCCATAAAAAAAAAAAAAAAAAGAAAAAGAAAAACTTCCAAGTGCTACTCTGTGGTCTCACAGCAAAATTCAGTCCAAAATCGCACTAAACATATAGTTGTTCAGGTCATTGCCTCACAGCTCCAGAGTCTGTGTCCAGAATCCTGATCTCTGGTCACTGCATTTGTAGGGCCTGGTGTCACTATGTTTCTCGTTGAAGTCCTGCTTCATCTCCTGTGGCTTACGGGTATTTGTCAGGATGGTCTATAAACAGCATAGACACTATAGATGCCCATACAACCTCCATGAGGTCCTTAATCATACTCCTCTTTAGAAGATGTCTCACACGACAAGCAGTTGTCTGTACTGTTTGTAAGTTCATTACCATTTAAAGCTATGTACACTATAGATTACGCCTCATGTTTTATATATGTATATATATATATATATATATATATATATATATATATATATATATATATACATATATATATATATATATACATATAAAATATGTAAGTTCATTACCATTTAAAGCTATGTACACTATAGATTACGCCTCATGTTTTATATATGTATATATATATATATATATATATATACATATATATATATATATATATATATATACATATATATATATATATATATATATATATATACATATATATATATATATACATATAAAATATACATACACACACACATGCGTATATATATATATATATATATATATATATATATATATATAAACACACAACACAAACACATACCACACACACACACACACACACACACACACACACACACACACACACACACACACACATATATATATAAACACACACGTACACATTTTTATATGTCAGCGTGTGCTACATTATACTGATAACTTTAAAATAACATTTACTCTATAACAAGCATTTCATATGCATTTTATATCAAATAAATTCATTACTTCTATATTCAAATGAAAAAATGGGGGCATTTTTCATTTTTTAATATTTTTTTACTTTGTACCTAATTCTGAAGGTAAAAGGCTGAGAGCGAAAGCTGCATATTTAGTCACTGTCTTTGTACCTTTGAAAATGTAATGGATTTGCTGTGGCATGCTTGGATTTCCACTCATGTACACATCTTCTGCATTACGCCCTTTTATACTATGGAACACTATCACGTGACAAAATCAAACATTTTCTATCTTCAGAAGCGACTTTTATGCACTTATCATGCTTGCACATGTCTCAGTTGGTTTGATTACTTCAAGGAGCTTGGCATGATTTATACATATAAGATACTGGACTATTGGAAATAGAACAAATCATTGAGCACTCTATTTAGAATATCCTCACATCACGTCCAGGAGATTGTTGCTATGGTTGCATTATATACATGTCACTTATAATCTGCCGCTCATTCTTTGCACTTTACTATTCTCAGAGGTAATCCTTGTATACTTTTAACATGTTTCATCTTAGTTGAATGGAAGCTATTACTTCTGTCAGTTCTAAACAACAAGTCAAGGACATAGCTTATTTCTTCCAAAAAAAGAAAATAAGACATTTTTTTTTTATTGTTAAATTTTTTTATTATTGCAGGACTCTCACTGTATCATCTTTCAATATCTGAATTTCTACATCAGATAAACTACATCACCAGAATTGTTCTCCTTTTTCTTCTATCACTGTTAACTGCAATATTATCCACAAAATGTCTAGTTCCTTTTATAACAACTCTTCGTGCACTATGATCTATTAGACATATCATTAGTCAGTAGTTCCTTGTAAAATAAATGACTTATTCACTTTAAAATAGTTTAATGTTGGTGGACTTGAACGTAGACTTTTGAGCTTTTAAAACAATTTTCTTTTTCACAGCTCTATTCCAAGGCTACATCTTGCACTAACAGCTTTTTTGAGGCATAGTTATCTCAGATGTATCGGGCATAAAATTTGAAAGATATTGCATCAGTCCTGTAAACTTCTGCAATGCCTGCTTACCTTCTGAATATGGCAAGTGCACAACTGCTCTGATTTTTTTTCTGTATTAGGCTTTGGTCTCTCTCCAGCCGAGAATCGAACGGGAGAGCCGCTTGCTGTGAGGTGACAATGTTACCGCTGCACCATCACGGCTTATTCTCGGCTGGAGCGCCTTCTGTGTGGAATCTGCATGTCCTCTCCGAGGTACAGTGGCGTTCGAAAGACATACATGAATGTGTGTGCCTTCGTTGAAGATTGTGTGTTGGGCTGGCACCTCGCACCATAAAAATCAACTGCCAATCCATTAGCTGACCGGAGTTCCGCTGTGGCGACCCCTAACCGGGAAAAGCCAAAAGAAAAATAACAACAACAACACTAGGCTTTGGTCTCTCTGATGCTAGACTATGACTCGTATTTCAGACATTCTATTTTTATGTTTGCTCCTGTTTAACTTGAGCTTATGGTGATTCAACCTATTTGCTAGCTGCATCAGTATTACATCACGCTACTCTCTAGGCTGACCTCTAATTCAGAGATCAGCAGCTATGCCTTCCAACCTTCAATTACTTATGAAGCAGTTACAGTATTTGAATACCTCACTTGCTGAAGGCATAACAAATGGAAGATTAAGGAAACTGCACCATCCCAATGATGTTGATACTTTGTAGTTGTCAATATCAAGTGTTACATACAATAAGTTCCAATTTGCATCTAGAATTTGCAAGAACTTAAATAAGCAGTCCTTCACCAAAAGGCCTAGCATGCTAATGTCTTTGAAGTTCTGCACAGATTCAACTAAACGACTAAACAGTAGTAACTGGTTACCATTCAGCAAAACCAAGACCATTTCTTCAACTGTAAGCGATGGATAATGCTCTCTTTTAATCTCTTTATTCATTTCTTATACACTAACATAAATGCAAACCTTGTCTTAATTTACAACAGTAACCATACTATTCATACTTCCTCTGTGATTAAGTGACTAACATTACAATAAGGAACTCGTGAGTGATTTCAACAAATTGCAAATGCTGTACCAGGGAAATAAACCCTGCAACACTAAAGTAAGAATCTTTCAGGGAGTGAGACCCTGTGCACCCAGTATGTAGGGAGCTTTGTCCCAATTACTTACAGCTACTAAACAGATTGTCACACAGCAGCGTAGCAAAGAAAAACGCCTGATTAACACAACGACTGAACATTTTCATAAAGGTAGTCCTTGGAATACTGTCCGTTTTGGCTATTTTTGCACTTTGTATTTAAAAGCCCAGTATCTTCCGGACAGATCGACATTTATTCATGGAATGTTCAGGAAATTTTACCAGCACAATTATCTAAACATTTTCACTGAATAGGACTTCTCTCTTCAAACACAAAGGAGTAGTCAAGCATTGAATTTCAATGAAAAAATATCACATTTCTTATAGCTGTTTCCCATACAAAATCATTTCTGGTGCGATTTGCAAGTGTTGGCTTACAGTGATTCCATTCTTTTGGGAAATTCCCCCATTTTTGAGTTGGTGCAACCACGGAGCTGGTATACATAAGTGTAGTAGTGCGGGGGCTTGGCCTCTGCAAACAATACTTACACTTTTCTTTTTTGCCCGTACATAGTTTGGGCAATAGTTTTCAACATTTCTGATGACTGGGGTTTAGTCATTTGACTTTTCTTAGTAAAAACATTTTTTCACATGTCAATATACAGAAAGAATCCAAACCAATACGATGCACACAGCAGCTAGGATGTCTTCAGGAAGGACAGCAATGGCAACGTAACAGCAGCAACTTTTAACGAATTAAAAGGTGAAATAAAACAGCAGTATAAAATCCACTTCACTAGATAATTGCTTTTGTCTAGATATTATTTTAAAGGAACTTCATTAGATAAAGCAACTATTCATCGTAGGGTATTTAAATCATACACACCCAATCAAAATTTATAATACACAACATTCTCCTTCTAATGACTCCAATCACAAATAGCAAAAGTGACACCCCTCTGAGAAAAGCTTCGTTCCTATGATGTGTAAAGCATATCCCAGACAGAAACTTAGCATAATAAGACAACTAAAATATAAATTTTGTAAAAATAATTATCTATGTAAAGCCTTTAGTTTCAGCAAGCATTTTATAGATTCTGCACCATTTAAACCTAGCCAGAATCGGGTGTTTAATCTCAGTTGCCACACAAGCTCCACTTTTTTTCTAAAAAGATGGGCCACACACCCCCCTCGCACTGATAAATTGAGTGTATCTAAAATTAGAAATTTAAAGCTATGATCTTGAATTTGTATTATATGTCTAGCCAAAGTGTTTGTATCTTTTTTTAATTCAATATCACTGAAGTGTTCTGCCACCCTGGACTTCAGTTTTTGTTTGGTTTTGCCTACATAGAAACAAGGGCAAACTGAACATAAGGCACAGTAAACAACTTTGGATTAATTGCAATTAGGTTTACCATAAATCCTTATGTGATACTTATTCACTGAGACTTTGCTCCTGCCAATAATATGCTTGCAAAAGGCACAAGTGCCACATTTACCCATACTCCCACTTCTTTTTGGTTCAATTGTTCTTTCAAACATATTTTTAAGGTTTAATCCTTTTTTACAGACAAACACTGGGTTGTTCCCTAACAATTTAATAATCCCACACTCCCTTCTAATTACTGCCCAGTTTTTACACATTATATATCTAACTTGATTACTTTCTGTACTAAATACAGAAATAAAGGCGTACGAGAATCTACGTTCAAGACTGTATCCTAGAGAAGAACCCGTGTCAGTCCCATATTGTGCATTAATTAAATTGGACTGTTCTATCTGTTCCATCATTCCCAAGTTGTATTCATTTTCCATTTGAATTTTCTCTCCCAATATGGGATTAAACTGACCTACTAAGTGCTTTTGTGTGACCTCTCCACAAAGCTCTCTAACTATGTTGTGTGGATAACCTCTTACCATAAAAATCTTTGATACTTTATTACATTCTTCTTGAAAAGTGTGCCAATCAGTACACATACGGGCCACCCTCACAAATTGTCCATTAACAACAGCTTTTTTTTGGGTGCAGGGAAGGTTACTTGTAAAATGGAGAAATGAGTTTGAATGTGTCTCCTGCCGGTATATTTGAGAGGTAAATTTGTTGTTCATGCTATCTTTTTTAATCAATACATCTAAATAAGGGATTTCGTAATTGTTGACAATATGAGTGAATGTCAGAAAAGATGTGGTATTGCTGATAAAATCTAAGAATTCAGTTATTAATTTCATAGGCCCTTTCCACAAGACAAAAATATCATCCAAAAAGCGGACATATAATCAGCAATGGGCGAAATATGTGGATGGAAACAAAAAATGTTTCTCCTATTCAGCCATTGCTATGTTTGCATATAGACCACCACAAGCTGAGCCCATTGCTACCCCTTCTAACTGGTGATAGTATTCGCTATCAAAATGATGACATTATATTTGAGAACAATATTAAGAAGTTGTATGTATTAACTTGGTCCTGTGTTAAGCCTTTAGATGTCAAATAATCACAGAACCATTCAACCCCTGTAGCATGTGGTATTATAGAATACAAACCTTTCATGTCAATGGTAATGAACACATATTCATTATCAAAGACTACCACATCCAACCTCTTCAAAAAATCCCAGGAGTCAATACATATGTGTTGTTTACTCAATATACAGTTCTTCTAAAGTCTAGAAATTTTGCCACGGGGCGGGTGATAAAACCTCTCGCATCCACAACTGGGTGCATGGGGGGGGGGTTGATTTAAATCTTTGCATATTTTAGGGACCCCAAAGATAGTTGGGGTCACCATATACATCGCACTTAAATAGTTGTACTCGTCCAGGGAAATAAGCCTATTAATAAACAAGTATTGTAAGCAGCTCCTAATAGAATATGCTTGGTTAAGTTCATTTAATGAGCTTGTATTGTAAGCAGCTCCTCCTAGAATATGCTTGGTTAAGTTCATTTAATGAGCTTGTATTGTAAGCAGCTCCTCCTAGAATATGCTTGGTTAAGTTCATTGAATGAGCTTGTTTAAGTCTCACTCTCAAAAATTGTCTTCATTATAGCTGTATAGTCACATTTGTTCATAGTTACTAACCCACCCCCTTATCTGGTTTCATAAACCTAATAGCTGGAACATTTTTTTATTAAATCAAGATTTATCCTTTCTTCCCTGGATAAATTATTAATATGTACAGTTTTGGTGCACAATGCTCTAAAATCTAATTCACAAAGTTGTTCAAATGCCTCTAGGAAGGGGTGCAATGGAGGGTTAAAGGTACTAGCTATTTTTAACATATTAGATGTATTACATTCCTCGTGAAATAGTACACTCAAATTCAATTTACGTACATACTGCTTTAAATCAAGTAACAACTGTACAATATTAATTTGCCTACTAGGCACAAAAGTCATACCATTTGATAAAGAATCACACATCAGTGTCAGTGTTCAGAGGAAAAATTATATACTTTAAAGTCATTTGCTGAATTATGTTCAATCACAACCGGGGGTAATTGGACAGCTGGTATACGGTTATATTGTGGTACACATATGCTCATCTCCTCCCACTCCGAAATCGATTGTTCCCATGATAACTGTTGGATTGTGGCCTCATTTGTTGGTGTCCCATCTGCTGATGTAGGCTGCCCCAATTCGGGTTCATTTGTTGTTGGTTTCTCAGGCATTCTGAATGCCTGAGAGCTGGGAAATCAATGGACTTGGATATACCTACAGTAAAAGACTGGAAAAGTCGTCTAACCAGGAGGTGCTTGTACGAGACTGACACACACTGGCCCTTCCAAGACTGACTAAGCTACAAATATCTCATGTTCTCTGACTGCAGAAGCTACCACAGTAATTTTTATCCATTTACTCTGGTCACATGGAATCTCTCAGTGTATGTGGTTGAGATGTATTTCCCTCAGCCAGCTCCAGACACACAAGATCCTTTGCCTAAGGCTAGGGACGTTTTTTTCTCCAGGTCGGTATTTAGAGAACACTGGCTGCAGAAAATATTTCTTATTAAAAGAAGCATAAAGACGGCAATCATATTTTTTGAGAAGATCCAAGTCAGGAAAGATACGGAAGATGACAGTCCTTTGGTGAAATTTGTTCATCACAAGCACAATTAAAAGGGAAAGGGATAGAGTTACTTCAGCTGTCAATGCCTGTGTTGTTATAACCTTATTTAACAATCACATTTAACATGCAAAAGTCTTCAGTGAACATTATATGTAATACTAAAGTACAGAATCATATAAACCTTTCCTTAACTAAAACACTACATTAGTTTACATATCCCTTTCTGCATCCTAAAAATAATCATTGCAAAATACTTTATATCATGTTTATTTATTTGTATTTGTTAACCAGGGTACAGCAGTGATTCAAACTTTTTAGACTTAGCCTAGGAGAGCTGACTGGTTAAATGAATACTGCCCACCTTCCTATCCCCTACCCACCCCTCACCCCCACAAAAAAAAAAAAAAAAAATAGGGTAGTTACCTTCTGTGTATTCCTCTTGTATTCAATTAATTATCAGATTAGGATGAAAGGGAAGGGAAAAAAAAGCCACAGTGATATATTTTAATCTGTTGCTGGTATACATATACACAGCAAGCCTCCACATACCTCCTCATTTCTACGTTAAGAGACAGCTACATTTTGTGTGTACCTCCTCTGATGTCCCACTGGGACAAAGATGAAAGAGCAAACAGAATACTAATATACTTCATCGTGTTGCTATCAGACAGACGTATACAGCATGCCTTCTTATCCCTAACCTTACTCCCAAAAGAAAGCTACTAGTATACATGTCTGATGTTTTATTTTCAGGAAGGCAAAAAAACAGCAATAATGTTTAATATATACCAGCTTGTTGTTCCAATATTTTACACTTCCCCTAAATAAGTTATAGTGGCCTTCTGTGCACACCTCTGAGGGTTGAGGGTTGAGTGTGTTATGTTAAAGAAATAATGACCATATTGTCCCCAGCCCAACATAAGCTATTAATGAACCTGCATGCACACTTCTGAAGATGAACTGAGGAAAATTAAACAAATAATGACCACATAACCCCCCCCCCATACACAAGCTACAAAACACAGCAGTGCACACCTCTGACATTTAATTCTAACTAAAGTCAATGAAATAATAATCTTTGTGTCCCCAACCCTTGCCACAAGCTATAACAAACTTCTGTGCACACCTCTTAGGTTCATAGGATGACACTAGGCTATTGGCCCAGAGGCCCTTATACGCCTAGCCAAGAATTTTTTGCCCATGTTCCCTCAAAGTCAGTACCCGTTTCCCCCTGTCCAGCAAGGGAAAAGGTGGGATCCCAGGGGGGTATTTTCTGTTCTGCATCGAGTTGTCCAGGTTCCTCTTAAAGAGGGCTAGAGAGGTACTCTACTTGACATGAAGACAGCGTCTATTCCACAGATGGGGAAGTCGTTGGGACACAAATGTATCCCACCAAGTTCTATTAATGTCACAGACCAGGTTAAGTCCTTCTGTGCAGTGGAGTTTGACTTATGGATATGCCGCAATTCCATCAAGGTTGGGTCTGAGATGGCCTTTTATGCCAGACACAGGCCACCTCTGAGCAGTGTGTACAAGACTGATTAGAGGGACAGGGCTTTTAGCTCAACTGTGTAGAATAGGTGTTTGAGACCCTGGATTTTCCTGGTCAGGAACCGCTTTGGTCTCTCCAGCTGCTGCATGTGCTTGGCAAGGTACATGCCGAAGGGGGCATTGTACTCGATAATGGGTCTGGTAAGGGAGGAGCAACAAAGATGTTATGACCTCCTTGTTCCTGGATGAAATACCCTTATTTATGAGGTGGGCCAGGTAGAAAGCCCTCCATACAACAGCAGCAAAGTGGTGGTCAAAAGTCAGGTTGCAATCAACCTGGGTGCCCAAGTCTCTCACAACTGACTGTATGCTTAGTATGTTGTTATTAATGTGATAAGTAGTGGGGATGCCATTTTCCCCAAAGGGGATAAAGATGCATTTCTTGGCATTCAGTTTGAGGCCATGCTTCTTGCACCAGTTATTAGTTTGGGTGAGGCCCTCTTGGAGGATGTTCACATTACTAGGACTATTTAAGACTAAACTTGGTCAGCCACAGACCACTGGTTTTGGCTTGCACCTCGGAAAAGTATATCCCAAACAGCAGAGGCCCCAAGACCGATCCTTGGGGTACACCGCTCATTATAGGTCTACTACTGGAGGTGGCTTCCGCTATTTTGACTGAGTGGGTTCTATCAGTGAGCCAGTTAGCTAGTCATCTGGTAACATACGGGTTGATGCTTAGCTGGGAGAGTTTATCTATTATGCCCGAGTGGGTAATAGTGCTGGAGACTTTGGCTAGGTCAAGGTAGGAGGTGTGCATCATCTTCCTCTTGTCCTTGGCTTTGGTGACAGTTTTGAAGAAGTCGACCAAGTTTAACAAGCATGATCTCTCTTTGACAAAACCAGACTGTGTGGGGTCAAGCATTTGGAGGTTGCTAATGTCCTTATTTATAAGGTCCATGGCCTTGCAGATCAGGCTAGTTAGATTGATGGGCCTATAATAGTCAGGGTCAGTGGATGCTCCAACTTTGTGTAGAGGGATGACAGTGGCTGTCCTCCATTCAGTAGGAATGAAGACGGTGCTCAGGCTTTGGTTGAATAGAGTATGTAATGAAGCTGTGGCTCATGCCCCAGTTCATGTAGAATACAGCCAGGGATGTTATCGGGTCCAATGGAGACTGTATTTTTTGCCTTTGATAGGACGTTAAAGACCTGCTCCCTGGTGATGAGAGGAGGGGGACAGGTGCTAGGGATATCCTGGTTTACTGATGGGGGGACAGGGGGGTGAGGTTTTCACCAAACCTGTACAAAGCTGCTTTTAGACTAGTTGTAGTCTAAGGCAGAGGACTCTACTAAGACTGTTTCTAAATCCACTTATACAGCCTGGGGAATGGGTGCTGATTGGGCCCCAGAGGGTCTAATGATCTATACGCCTGGTAGTAATAAAAATGATCATAATAAAGATATTCCAAATTATTCCAAATAAATGATCTCTGTAAAGTCAGAATAATGATTGTTTAACTTCAACGAAGGATAGCATGGTCAGTCATCTACATTCACTGTCATGCTGCACAGAAGTCCTGGCAAAGTCAAATGACTGACTAAACAGATCAAACAACAAACATGTAGTTACTGCCTTCATCTATAAATGGCAACCCCTTTTCACACACACACATCAACTAGTTGTACTTTTTTGACTGTGTACAAGTCAGAAATCTGACAGGGATAAAATATAAAGGCCATGGTAGTATTTCTTATTCATAGGTTCATAGGTGTGTACTAGGCTAATGGCCCTGGAGCCTTTACAAGCCTAGCCCATAGGATTACCCTGGCATTGTGCCACCCAACCTTAGTTCCCAGTGCCTCTGCTGAGTAAAGCCACTGGAGTGATCCCACGGTGAATTTTCTATTTCCCATCAACTCATCAAGATTTCTCTTAAGAAGGGCCAGTGTTTGACATGTATGGGAAGTCTATTCCATAGCATGGGCAGTCTCTGGGTTATGAACCTGTCCCTCCAGCATATTCTGTTGACTGTGGTAATGAGGTTGATGTCTCTGGAGCATGTTGTGCAGAGGTATTAGGAAGTAGCATCATTTCTAACAGAGCTGGGTCAGACATGGCTTTGTAAGTCAAACAGAGATCATCTCTAAGTAAGTAATATGAGACAGAGAATAGTTGGGAGTTTTTTTGAGTCTGTCCATATAGGACAAGGGTTTAAGGCCTAGGATCCTCTTTGTGAGGTACTTTTGCCCGCTGTCCGGTTGTTGCAGCTGTCTAGTGAGGTACATGCCAAATGGGGCATTGTACTCAATGACTGGCCTAATTTGGGAAGAGTAGAGGGAGACAATGACCACTTTCTTCCTAGATGCAAAACCCTTAGTAATGAGATGTGCCACATAGAAGGAGTTACTGACCACAGTGGCAATGTGGTGGTCACAAGAGAGGTTCCTGTCAACCTGTGTTCAGTGGACGACCATCGATGTGGTAATTCATGGGAACTGGGTTTTTCCCAGTGGGGATGATGACACTTTTTTTGGCATTAAGCTTAAGGCCACGGTTCTGACACCAGTCGTTGGTCTCAGTGAGGCCTTTCTGCAGGATGTCAAGATCACTTGGGGAGTTAATAATGGCTCCCAACTTGCAATTGTCTGAACTTTGTCAGCCAGTGTCCCTTCATGTTGGCATGGACTTCTGAGAAGTAGATACCAAACAGGAGAGGACCCAGGACTGATCCCTGTGGGACTCCACTCGTGACTGATCGGCAGTCTGACTTGGAGTCAGCTACTTTCACACTGTGGGTTCTGTAAGCCTGTTTGCAACCCACCTAGTGATATAGGGGCTGATGGCTAGCTTAGTGAGTTTTTCTATGATTCCTGAGTGGGGAATGGTATCAAAGGCCTTGGTCAGATCAAGGTAGGCTGTATGAACCACCTTGCCTTCATCCACAGCTCTACTGACTGGATGAAAAAAGTCGACCATGTTGAGCAGGCATGATCTACCCTTCATAAAACCAAACTGTGTGGGATCCAGAGTTTGGAGATTCCCTATATCCTTGTTTATTAGGTCCACGATGATGCATTCCATAGCTCTGCATATCAGATTTGTCAGGCTAATGGGGCGATAGTACCCAGGATCTGTAGTCACTCCTCCTTTGTGGAGAGGAATGACTATAGCAGTGCGCCACTCGGTAGGGACAAAGCCTGAGGTGAGGCTGTGATTGAACAGGGCACACAGGTGAGGTGCCAGTTCACTCTGTAGTTCATGTAGAACACAGTCAGGGATATTGTCAGGTCCCACAGAAGCTGTATTCTTGGCCTTGGACAGTGCTGTTTTAATCTGTGCAGCAGTAATACTGGGTGCCTGGTAATCTACTGGTACTGTGATTGGTCCTTTGGTAGGGGGGAGAGGGGTACAGTTGGCACTGAATTTGTCAGCCAGTATATTGGCAATATCTGTTGGCTCAGTATAGGAGGTACCACTGTGCAGTAGCTTAGAGCAAATCTGAGTTTGCCATGGAGATTCTTTACATAACTATAGAAGGCCTTGTGGTTGTCTTTACTATCTGCTGCAATTCTGTTTTCATAGCTAGTTTTAGAGGATTTGATGAGGGATCTCAACTTTTTGTTGAGGCTTATAAGTGAGTTTTTCCAGTCTTGAGACTTCACCTTATTCCGCATCAGTTTCCTCCTTCTCTTGTAGAGAGTTTGTTTATGGCAGGGGACCACGAGATTGCCTTCCTTTTTTTTTTTTTTGGAGGACAGCGTCTTGGTTCTATTGGGTATGGCGAGATCCATGCATTTGTGTACGTGTTCGTACAGTGCACTGGTGTATGATTCGGTGGTCATGCAACTATTCTCCATTTGCATGGGTGCCGTGAAGTTAGCCACCTCTGTTTTTAGGAGTCTAAAGTTAGCTTTGGAGAAGTTTTTCATGGCGGTTACCTTTGCGGGGTGGGGGTGGGAGGGATGTGGATTCCCAAGATGATTAGTTTGTGGTTGGATCTAACCAGGGAGGAGTTTACTATTGGTGTAGAGCAGAGCAATGGTCGCCCATGTTAGTAATGACCAGGTCAAGGATGTCGCTACCTCTATAGTGGGGTAAGAACGAGCTGGTCTAGGGCATTGGAATTAATTAATTCCAGAAAACGTTGCGCAAGTTTATTGGTACACGAGTAGTTTTTCCCAGTTAATGGAGGGGTAGTTGAAGTCGCCTAGTATGAGAGTATTAGGTTGGACCCTAATATTCTCTAGGGTGCTTAGGAACGTGGAGTGTGAGTCTTGAGACATGGTTGGGGACCTACAACAGGCTACGACCTGAATCGCTGTCTTACCCAATGTTAGGTGCACCTGAAATATCTCTGATGCGTTATGTTGGGCTACCAGTCTGGAGGTGTGTGCATCCTTTATGAATATGGAAACACCACTGCCTTTGGGAAATTCGGTCCAAGTTCTGGAGCTGAAAGGTGTGGAATGAGTTATAGCCTGGTAGTGCAGGGGTGCTTTCTGCTGCCTTAAACCAGGTCTCTGTTACAACACAAATGTCAATGTTTTCCATTTTAAGGAGTGCTTCGAGTGAGTGCATTTTGAGATTTTAAACTTCTAGCGTTGAGCAGCATGACCCTCAGATTGCATTTGTTTGTAGCTGTTACGGTGGTAATTTGGTCTTTGGAGCAATGCCTAAAAAGGCACTATAGGGGTGGCAAAAGTCCTGGCCAGTATCCAGAAGCCCAGGGGTGACAGATGCAGGCCATCTCTGGCAAAGCATCAAGGTCTGCCAATCATGTCATCCCAGGCAGACAGATAATGGATCCCCTTAGATGACACCAGAAACTTATCCAATTGTTGAAGTCAATCACTTTCTGCTTGTACTGTGGTATCATTCTGGGTGACAGTAGGAGGCTGCTCAGGGATAGGGGGTCATACCTGCCTGGGCTACATAATCCGAGAGTGCCTCCGTGTCTCTTTTCATGTAGTCCAGGGAGGTATGTCTTAGGTCATTCCACCCACATGTACAATGACAGAGTATCTTGACAAAACACTACTGGACTGGGCTGCTATCATTAAAGACAAAGGAGCAGTGGCTCTTTGAATTTTAATGAAAACCGAATCATTTTAATGTGATTTATTACGCCTCAGCATACACAAACAATGAAAAGATCACCATTATACAGACACACATACTCCTTTTAGGTCTGAAATCACATCAACATTATATATTTGCATTTTAATACCTTTTGTTTACTTTACTCTGACTGAAAACTGTGCATTTGTTTTTAGCAGACTGCTTTCTGAAAGTTGCAATCTGTCATTTTACAAAAGGACATTCTGGCATGAATTTCACCCTAACTTTGGCAATACCTCTCTATTTCTTCAAGACTTTGCTATGAATTTTCAAGAGAAAATCCCCTGATAACCCCACATTAATTTTGTTTTGCACAGCCTAACAGCTTTTAGGAAAACTAGACAACAGGATGTCAAACGTGTATACTAGTCAAAGCATGTAGCACTTTGTTATGACATATATAATTACATAAAATACTACTTTTTCTTAGGAAAGAGCATTAGTTTTGGTTTTCATTTCATAAGAACATGCCATTGAAATGATGCATACTGAATTTGCTAGCTTGAAAAAAATACAAAATATACAGTTTTTGTAAAACAAATTGCTAAAGCAGGGCATCCAAACAGCTATATCAGACTGTTCAGGTTATCTAGCAATAGAGGACTGATTCTCTGTAACAGTATAAAGTACTATTGTACATCTGGAATAATACACCACAATCCTCACTTACAAAATGCAGTACGCTGATGGTACCCGCTGTAAAGACTAATGCACAACTTTATCCACTAAATATGTATTTTACTGCACAGGAGTCTGAACTGGGGGGATATAAGCCCAGCTAACAAAAAAAGTCTGTATTTAGGAAAAATAAAAAAATTTTTTAGATTTGATGTACTGAGAACCTAATAAAGAAGTATTTTAAGCCTTTACTGTACACAGCACACTGAGCAGAAGTTCACAAGAGCACCCACAATGAAAACAGTATAATACAAAATGTCACAACTGTGGCAGTAAAGGCACATGAAATAATGTCACTGGGTCTGTCTTTGAAAGGCTAGCTCTCTGTCTCTTTAAATATTTAATTACAAAACTTTTAGGTACAACAACAGGACTCTCATATACAAAACATATCAAAGACTGAACCTTCACTCAATTTGACTCCACAGCTTACTCCACTTGAAAGGATGTCATTGCAACCACGGCGTGTTAGAAATGAAAAATATATTTTTTCTAGTGAAATACACAGCATGTTTACTTACAATATAATGAGAATTTTGCAAGCATAAAATCTGGACATCGGTTTTTACATAGCCATTTGTGCAGAGTTCAAATAGCCTACTAGTGGACTGTGTCAGCAAAACTTTCTGAACCACTGGATTTTTTTAGCTGTACATCAATACGTAATATATCAGTTCCCCAAAGGCAGTTTACAGTCTTAGTATACTGGACCAAGTGCCTAAACCTATTCATCTATAAACTTTAAAAAAAGCACAAAAAACAATACCCTCAATTAAATTCAGTAAATGTCTGCAAATTAAATGATAACAACTCTGAAAGAACAAGCTCGTTAGAGACAGAAACAATAAATCAAGTTGCTTAGTTAATGACTAAATAGACTGAACTCACATTAAGAGAGCAATATAATGAGTCAGGCTAAAATTACTGTATATCAGCTAGCCAAGAAAACAAAACATAATCATGGGGGATCTTATGTGGAACACCCTTATAAACTCAAATACTTCTGTTACAGTGTCTGGCTCAGAATTACACCTTTTGCTTGGACAACATATTTTAATCAAATATTTATCCAGGACAGTGTATGAACAAATAAAATAAATGTCCTATAAGAGACCCTCTCAGCCTGCATTAATTTCAGGTAAAAAAAAAAAAAAGCTAAACTTTCATATGACCAATAAAAGTAAAGCAGCAGGTTATAAAACATAACCATTAGCACACACTAAATGTTACGTGAATAACAATAAAATGCAATGATAACACCAGAAGAATTTGTAATCACTGTACTCAGATAACTTTTAAAAATCAAAATAAAGTAATTAATTCATACTTAACAGAATTCGGCATTAAAACTGCAGGTTACCAGCCAGAGAAAAATATATCTACAGCCAGCAGAATAAAATAAATAAAGTCTGTACTACTAAGGGTTAGAAGCCCACAAGTCCGGTACAAAATGGGCTCTAGGTCCAAAATGCCAACAGCAAAGTGAGTTCTTGAACTCAGAATCAAGTATTGGTAGGTAAACTGAGTCTTCATATTAAACCAAAAACACAACATAAGATCACAGGGCTCAAAAACCCAGTTTAAGGGACCAGCAAAAAATATGAGCAAACTAATTCATTACTAATACATGAGGTGAAAATTTATATGACTCGCTAGATGGACAGCAAATGACGTAAGAGGGGTGCTTAGCACATAGAGCTGACTGCAGACATGGTGTAACAAATTTGGAAAGTTAAATTATATGGATAATTCTATGCAAGCTAATTTATCCACATTTTAATGTTAAAAGGTTAGAAGTGTTCATTGTAAACCTACGACATGTGTAGATAGACTAATCCATGACCTGCATGAGTCTATTATTATTTAATAATAGCGTACTCATCAGCATTTGATGTTTGTTCCGACACACAGACCAACTTTTTTGATTAGAATGCCTCAGTCTCCCTCGGTCACCTGGTTACTCTGATGGCTCCTTCAGTTACATCATCCACTGAGGCCATGCTAAGTAACATAACTCAAGAGGCAACAGGATAACCAGGTGATGCTAGATGAAAAAAAAGCTTCTATTCAAAATCGCGGTTGGATGAAGGAATCGAGGAGTGGTAGAGCTGAGAAGACTGAGCTGCTACTGTAACTCAGTAAACCATGCCAGTGCATTCAATTTTTAGCCACAATTTACCGAGTTACAGCAGCCTTTTTTTATATATTTTTTTTTGCAACATGTAATAGATCACATTAACAAAAACAAAGAGGCACAAATCCCTGTGCTACAACTTAAACACAACACTGTACTACTCTTCTTTAACTGCTGGAGGTCTGTGCTATTGCAGCTAAAAACAAAGCAGCACCCTGTGATTAAGTTTACTCATCTGGTGTTCACCCATGAAGTGGAGGTCAAATAAATCACCTAATTTTCCTATAGCAGCCACATAAACACATCTTCATAGTTTAAGCAGGTTAATCAAGATTTGTTCATCTGGCTACTATATGAAAATTAGACAACTATATCAGCTCCTGGTCACACGGTTGATTAAACAATGAATAAATATATAACAGTACACCTTCCTGGAACAGTATGTTTGCTTTTTTTTTTAATTTAAGTGTTTGCTACCCTCGCCATCATGCTACAGTGCATGTAGGGTATGCTTGCTGACATCCCTGCTGTAGTGTAAAGGGACAAAGCCTTGACTGCTACCCAAATGACCTCAGATCAATTAGTGGCCCTGGCACTGGAAGATACCAACACCAGAGGGTGAGAGTGAGCTTATGCTGATTTGCCTCTCCTGGGAAAAGGGAGATGTGATCCCAGTTGTGTGTGTGTGGGACCATGAGTACACCATGAGCAGAGTACAAGACACCCCTGTAGTGATGGAAGTGCCTATGTCACCTAGTAGGGCAGGGTAAGACTCATTCAACACAAACCCCCAATGGCTGCACGTATGACACTTTCTATAATCAGCTGTCAACCATGGGGTGAAGGAAGACAGATTGATAGTGAAGCAAGCTGGCCTAAAGGCAGTAGACAGACAAAATGACAAGACTGTCTACTTCAGGAATCAGTTCCCATCTTCTTTTATGGTTAATTCATGACTGATTCCTTCTCATTCTGTAAAGCAGTGCTGTCTTTTGTCTCCTGTGAAAAAAGGAAACCATGGACTTGTTTGACTTAGCTGTTTATCAGCGTATAAAGACAGTGAGAACAAAACAACATAAAGTAGATCTTCTGTAAGAAAACTAAGGAAATACATCCTGTCCCATCTCTTACAAACACTTTTGAGTTTTAAAAGGCTTACTATACTGTTCTTTTCCCCTTGGTAAACAATGAAAGAACACTATATATGGTATGTGAAAATAAAGTGTGAATTTCTACTTGAAAATATTTGTAACATTATACTATGCTTCATACGCACAAGTATATCTAGAAAAATCAGAATCCCTGCCCATAAGTGTTTGTACAAGTACTTCTATACCCACAGTCAGCTACAGAAAATGTTCCCTCAAGAAAAAGAGTGTTATTGGTGATTTGCCTTGGGAGACGGGGGCATATGGCAACATGTCTTCTGTTCTTGTAAACAGTTAGAGAAATTTAACTAAGATTTAGGAAACTAACAAATCTGGGAAGAAGAAATCACTCTTAGGAAACAGTAGTAAGAAAAGTTGTTGTGTTGTGTCTTTCGGCTTTTCCCGGTTAGGGGTTGCCACAGCGGAACTCCGGTCCGCTAATGATTGGCAGTAGAGTTTTACGTGCTGGCTTGCCGGGCCTAACGCACAACCTTCAACGAAGGAATGCCCGTTCACGCATGTCATCACACAGAAGACGCTCTAACTGAGAATCGAACGGGCAACGCCTAACTGTGAGGCGACAACACTACCGCAGCACCACCACCGCAGCTGTAGTAAGAAAAGTGATTACAAGAAAATAGAAAGCCAAAGAAAACCAGAGCATGGAAGAAGTGGTAGAAATGACAAATCATGTTAGAAAAATGAAATCAGTAGCATGCCAGGGGGAAAGACGGAAAAAAAGCAACTGAAAATGTGGAATTTGTGGAAAAGTTTACATTGAAATAACTAAACAAAACAATATCTACGAAAAAGACTTTATAGCATAATCTGATTGGAGCTTTTCAAGTTAACTTTGTGAATGACTTAGGAATCTATGGACAATTACTGGCAATTACTACCAGCATTGTATTTTTGGAAAGATTAAATTTGTAATGATTTACTAAGTAGAATAGTCTTAACAACTAATAATTTTCAGTTTATCTATAGCCAAGTGGTTTTGCTCATAGATTAACAAAATGTCGAAAATGCCAAAGTAGTAAGGGAAAAAGATGGTATTCTTTTTACACAAATTATGCTCTGTTTGTACTGGACTGTACTGGAAAACTGCAATTCCCAGTTTCAGGTTGCACTTATTTTTCTGAACTAAATCTAGATATATTCTAGGTATAAGAGAATATTTCTATCTAGTTAACTACCAGGGAAGTAAAGAAACAAATACAACATACATGAGGTTTATGTATTTGGATTGTGTTTATTTTTATCTTTTTTTCCTTTTATTTCTTGCTTGTTATTAAATAAACATTGTTTTGAAAATAACTATACTGTACTTAGGCTTCTCATCATGTTGTTTACAACTTCTGTTTCAAGACACTACGTTTCAAAAACCACTTCTGTACAAAGAGGGTTACACTCTGGTCTGAACATTGATCTGAAGATGTCTACGGGTTCTGAAAATACTTAAATAGGTGAACGTGTTAATAACTCAATGAAATTTCCCTTTAGTTCATCCAAACCGTATTTATATTTATTTTTATCTGTTCAGTGATACAGTCACCTGAGGCTAACTACACAGAGTTAGGGACTTTTCTTCTGTATAAACAGCAAAACATTTTTCAAATTATGCATTACATAAACTTTTAATGGTTTTCAAAGACTCATTAAAAAGAAACATTGCACTATTTAAAAGATAATTACTAGCATATAACAACTTGGAATTTAAAATAATAGACTTCCACTACTAGCGAAATATTGAAGCAAACTTGATTCTTTGATGCACTGCTTTAACTACATGAGAGAGCTGGTTTAATGATTCATCTTAGTCACAGCAGAGGTACTTCTGTGGCACATACAAGTATACTGAAGTACACTATAGAGTTACTCTGCTGTAATGTACATACAAGTATACTGAAGTACACTACACAATTACTTTGTTTTCTGTAATGTACATACAAGTATGCTGAAGTACACTACACAGTTACTCTGTCTGCTGAAATGTACATACAAGTATACTGAAGTACACTACACAGTTACTCTGTTTTCTGTACTGTACATACAAGTATACTGATGTACACTACACAGTTACTCTGTCTGCTGTAATGTACATACAAGTACGCTGAAGTACACTACACAATTACTCTGTTTTCTGTAATGTACATACAAGTATGCTGAAGGACACTACACAGTTACTCTGTCTGCTGAAATGTGCATACAAGTATACTGAAGTACACTACACAATTACTCTGCTGTAATGTACATGCAAGTATACTGATGTAAACTACACAGTTACTCTGTCTGCTGTAATGTACATACAATGTACATAACTGATGTCCCGCTTACCAGGCTGAACAAGGAGAGGTGACTGTGAGCTGCCTATCGGGAGCTAGGATCCGCCACATAACACACGCACTCAGGTCACTCCAAAGCAAGTACAAATATGACTCCGTCATTGTCCATGCTGGCGTGAATGACCTGAGACGTACCTCCCTGGACTACATGAAAAGAGACATAGAGGAGCTCTCTGATTATGTAGCCCAGGCTGGTATGACCCTGACCAGCATCTTGCCCTCACCAAGAATGATGCCACAATACAAAGACAAGATGATCAGCTTTAATAATTGGCTCAAGTACTGGTGTCATTCTAAGGGGATCCAATGTCTGTCTGCCTGGGATGACATGCTGGACAAGCCACGCTGCTTCGCAAGGGACGGCTTGCACCTGTCACAACTGGGCTTCCGGATATTGGCCAAGGCTCTTGCCACCCCCATAGTGCCTTTTTTGGGCAAGGTTCAAAAGACAAACCCACCTCCTTAGAAAACAAAAATGAAAAAAAACTAAGGGTAATGCTGCTCAACGCCAGAAGTCTAAATCTCAAGATGCAGGCACTCAATGCACTCCTCAGTATGGAGAACATCGACGTCTGTGCAGTAACTGAAACCTGGTTCAAGGCTCCTGAGAGCACCCCAGCACTACCAGGCTATACCTCGTATCATGCTTTTCGCCCCAAAACCCGGGCGAACCACAAAGGAGGGGAGTGTCCATATTCATCAAGGACACCCACACCTCCAGGTTAGTAGCAACACATGAAGCATCAGAGACCATACAGGTGCAACTAACCATAGGCAAAACTGCTATACAACTGGTAGCATGTTACAGACCACCCTCCCAATCTCAGGAACCCCACTCAGCCTTCCTGAAGACATTGGAAGATATGAATGCATCACAAAATACCATCATACTGGGAGACTTCAACTACCCAAACATAGATTGGGTACATTATTCTAGCCCTAACACCCTAGCCCAAAGGTTCCTGGAATTCATAAATTCAAATGCACTGGAACAACTAGTCACCTCTCCCACTAGGGGAGATAATATACTAGACCTGATCATCACAAACATGGGGACAAAATGCTCCACACCGGTGGTATACCCCTCACTAGTGAGATCTGACCACAAACTAATCACTCTGGATATACATATCCCACCTCCACCCCCAGCACAAAAGACCACAGTGAAAAACTTCTCAAAAGCAGACTTCACTCTTCTTAAGACTGAGATGGTATCCTTTAAGCCCACTGGGCCAGTGGATACCACATCCCACAATGCCGAATCCTTCACAAATGCTTTCTATGGACATCTCCAAGAATGCATGGATCATGCAATCCCAAATAAATCCAAGTCCCTCTCCACCAAAGGCAAGCGTCCTGTCTGGTGGACCTCAGCCATTAACAAATTGTATAACAAAAGAAGGAAGCTACTGCACGACAGAGCAAAATCCCATAAAGGGAAGACATCTCTGATCAACATTAGCAGAAAACTACGTTCTTTCATAAAAACATCCAAGGCCAACTTTGAGAGAAAAATCGCTAAGGACACTAAAGATAACCACAAAGCCTTCTTCAGCTATGTAAGAAACCTGGGCAGAAACCCTCAGATATGCTCAGAGTTAGTTCACAACAACAAAAAATACACTGAACCCACAGATATTGCCAACATTCTGGCTGATAGGTTCAGTGCAAATTTCTCCCCTCCCTCACCCCCAAAAGAAGAAATACTTATCCCAGCTGAATGTAATCTCCCTGTCATCTCAGATGTCCAAGTGAGAACCGCCCTCAACAAAGCTAAAAACACAGCATCAATGGGACCTGACGGTATCCCGGGTTGCGTGCTACGTGAACTCCAAGAGGAGCTAAACCCGCACATAAAAATGCTACTTAACCTTAGCCTTACTACAGGATATGTACCTGAACACTGGCGTACAGCAACAGTGGTCCCACTCCACAAAGGGGTACCTCTACAGACCCTGGGAACTACCGCCCCATAAGCTTAACCAGCCTGGTCTGCAAAGCTATGGAAAGAATCATTATGGAACTCAAACAGAGACATAGGGGACCTACAGACACTTGACCCCACCCAGTTCGGCTTTGTAAAGGGCAGATCCTGCCTTTTGAACCTGGTTGACTTTTTCGAAACAGTCACTAGAGCCATTGATGAGGGCAAAGCAGTCCATACAGCCTACCTGGACTTGGCTAAGGCCTTCGACACAATACCCCACTCAGGCATCATAGATAAGCTCACCAGTTTAAACGTAAACCCTTATGTCACTAGATGGGTTGCAAACTGGCTAAAGGACAGAACCCATAAAGTTAAAATCGCTGGAGCAATGTCAGACTCAAAGCCAGTCACAAGTGGTGTCCCACAGGGATCTGTCCTGGGACCCCTCTTGTTCGGCATTTATTTCTCAGATGTTAAAGCAAACATGGGAGGGTTGTGGCTGACAAAGTTCGCAGATGACTGCAAACTAGGCGCCATAGTCAATACACCAGCGGACACATACATCCTACAAAAAGGCCTCACAGAAACGGACAACTGGTGCCGGAGTCACGGCCTTAAACTAAATGCCAAAAAATGTATAGTCATCCCCTTTGGGAAAAACAAAGTACCCACAAATCATCACATAGGAGCAACCCACTGAGTACGGAAAAAGTAATCAGAGACCTAGGAACCCAAGTCGACAGCAACCTCTCATTTGACACCCACGTTGCCAAAGTGGTTAGAAAAACATTCTATCTTGCACACCTCATCATGAAGGGATTCACATCCAGATCCAAGGATGTCATTGTACCCCTATACTCCTCCCTCATCAGACCCATGATTGAGTACAATGCCCCATTTGGTATGTACCTCACCCGGAATTTGCAACAGCTGGAGAGACCACAAAAGTACCTCAGCAAGAGGATCAAGGGTCTCCAACATACGTCTCATTCTGCCAGACTAAAGAAACTCCAGCTCTATTCAGTAGCATACCGCCTGCTCAGAGGTGATCTCTGCCTGACGTACAAGGCCATGTCCAATCAGGATCTGATGGACATGCTCCACCTCAAAAAATCCAAATCCATCAGAACCACAAGAGCTAAAGACTTAAACCTCAGCACAAGTATGAATAGGACATGCTGGAGGGATAGGTTCATAACCCAGAGGCTTCCCATGCTTTGGAACAAGATCCCAGTTCATGTTAGGCAGAGCCCCTCACTGACTCTCTTCAAGAGAAATCTTGATGAGTGGATGGGAGATCGTAAGTTTACCCCAGGGGTCACATCTGTGTCACTGCTAGACAGGGGCACAGTAAACTAATTCTATTACATAAGGGGGCCTTCATTGTGTCACTACTAGACAGAGGCACAGTATTCTAAATCTATTCTGTGCATTTTTGTGCATTTTTGTACCATTTCATGGGGTGGCGAAAGCCACATCACTATGGCTAGGCTTACAAATGCCCCAGGGCAGATAGCCTAGTACTAAACTATGAAACTATGAAACAAGTATGCTGAAGTACACTAAATAATTATTCTGCTATAATGTGAACTGACAAATTTCACACTGCACTTCCATGTGGACACTTCTTTGCTGCCACTAACAGTTTAGTATTAGATCATTTGGTCGCAGGCTTCACTACAGTTCTGTAATGAGCCACAATTCATACAAATATCATGTGACACAAAACTATAAATCTAGCATCATAAACCAACTGAAAGGGGGGAAATGTGTAGCATTTTCTCTATTAGCTTATTATGCAAAAATGTATGCTTTATAAAGCCATCGGCAGAATTTAGTGTTTATTTTCCCATTTAATTTTATTCATTTGTTAACCACCTAATTCCACTAGACCCAACTGTTTCTTTTTAGAGGTGACGTGGAAGTGTTATCTGGCCATGTGTCTTTCAAATAAACAAACAAATAAATAAACAAACTTACTGTTTCACATTTACAGGTTCATTGGTGTCTGCTTTTTTCTGCAAATACTGTACCATAGAGTGTCCATAATGTTTCACAATGGAAAACATCTGAAATATAAAATGAAAATGCTTGTATCTATATATCTTATAACATAAAAGAGAAACATACACATTCTGAAGAGCTCTCCAAACATATTTTTCATAATTCTTTGACCCCATTACCTCTGCCATGAAACTCTTTGCCTAGTAGCAGTTCTACTGACTTAAGTGTTCATTTCTGCAAAATCATGGTCACTTAGGGGTTTGTGTGCGTCAGGGCTTGACTATAGGTGAAGGGGGAAATATAAACCTGTGAAAATGCCAAGTGGAAAATGTGTGTGAGACAAACAGCACAAGTGTTTGTAGATACTCTTTGCTGTTCACAAACTGTGTCTGAGTTTATGTTTTGAATGGAGCTGTGTTGTGTAGTATAAATATGCTGTGAAAGTGAATGTGCGTGCTTGTGAAAGCTCGGTGACCGTAGAATGTGTCATGTCTTTAGTGTGTTAGCATGCCTTTTCTTCTACAGCCATGATGACCTTAGAGTTAGACTGTTAATTTTTGCAGGTGAGAGAGACAGCCTCCATATACAGAATGTAGGGAAATAGTTTGAGTGCATGAATGAGTGTTTTTGTCAATGTGTCTGTATATATGTCAGTCTATCTATTTTGGTATATGGTGTAGGTTTCTGTATGTATCTACATATACATACGTTATGAGTTGTATTCATATCAGTTTGTGTATGATGTATGTGTATGGATTTTGTGAGAGACATGGGCATGATTTTTTAAGTATTTGGAACGCTTGACTGTTAGAATGTAGGATTATGATACAGACATCTTGCCAAAGATGGTGTTGAGAAATTAATCTTCATAGATATATCCTGTATCTATGTGAATTGTGGAACAGCTTAAAAACCTCTCTCTTTTTTTCTTTTTTGTGACAACATCAGTGCATTCTACAACCCTGCCACCATACTGGACACTGGTCACTGCAATCAAAATAAACAGTGCACATGGGAGAAATGAAAGCAGGTGACTATGGGTGTGGGCATATCACAGTGTTGGACTGATTCTGCATCTGGTTTGGCGAGGTCAAAATAGACATGGAATATCGTTTTACCAAAGTAACCTGCAGTGCGGTGGTTCCTACAACCCTCATTAAGATCTCACCTGCTCACTACACAAGACAGGTTGAAACAGAATGGGTGAATAAATGAATGAATGACTGAATCAGCAGACAGAAAAGCAGATTTTGGAAGGGCTTAGGCACCAAGACCAACAACTAACAGATTAGGACTCAAGCTTATTTTTAACTATATCTGACAAAATATGCCTCATCAATGAGTGATTATGTATAGCAGCATAGCTTTTGGAATCTTTAGCAAGTTTACTGTCCCCCTGGTCTCTGACAGAAGACATTAGGTACTGTATTCTAATATCTATTAGGGGCTGGCATAATGGTTAAGGTCTTCTTCACAGATATGAAGTACAGGGTTTGATTCTGAGCTCTGGTTATTAGTTAAAATTGAAATAATCTGCATATTGATAATATCCTACAATCAGCAAGATACTGTTTAAATGAAAATGCTATATTGTTAGGTTTATTTTTAAAGAATTTTAGGACAGAATTTAATTAAATAGTATGCAGAGTAAATAAAGAGGCAGGCAAAATATATCCCCAGTACCTAATTGGAAAGTTCTACATTTGGGTACACTCCATTCAGAAGTATTTGAGCAAATAACATCAATGGTATGAAGAAATATTTAAATATTACATGACAGAGAGCTGAAACAAGCTAGAATTGATGTTTTAAAGCTGTGACATTAACTAGAGAGAAATAGAATATGAGTCTAGGACATGGACCAACACAAAGCCCTGTCAGTATATTCTGAATCCTACAGACTGCTAAGAGGTGACCTGTATCTGGCCAACAAGGCACCTTCCATCCCATTAATTTACTGCACATCAGCAAGTCAAATGGCATCAGAAATACTCAGTCTAAGTAAGCCTCTTCTGCAACATCAATAGAATGGTTAGAAGGGACAAGTATATCTTGCAGAGGATATGGCTGCTCTGGAACAGGCTCCCCATCCACATTAAAACAAAGTTCATCCCTGTCCAAATTCAACTGCAACTTGGATTTATGGATGTGAGACAGAAAACTTACTCCAGGACTGCCCTCTGTACTACTAATGGAGTGAGGCAGCTCTTAAATGCTTTATCCCAGGCATGGGTCCCCTCACATTATCTATGGTATGAACCCAGTTATAATATGCAATTATCAACCATGGGATGGCCAGTCTCTAACCAAATGGGATAGGTTATTACAAGCACAAAAGGGGAAATTGGCTTAAAATGGGCCAGTAGGGCAGCTAGCTTGGTAAATACCAATGAACCTATGAACATGAGATTTTATATGGAGATTGTCTTGTGCAAAATACCAGTCAAGTATGACAGCAGTCTAAACGAGCTGGGGAGACTGTGTTCTTTTAAGCTTAGCACAAAAGAAGAAACTAGAAATGATTTGTTTTAAGACCTTTCATGGTTTTTGGACATTACTAGTACAAACTCGGTTATGTGTGGGCTAGCACTGTTAAAAGAGGGAGAAGTGTCATATCACTGGATAAAATAGAGAAGGACGAAAAATAAATACAAACAGTATTAACACCTACTATGGGTCCTTTGAAGATTACTGTGTCCTGAGTTATTATACAACAAAAGAATGGAAAAAAATAAAGAAGGGCCGAACAGACTGTGGATGGTTGTTTGTAAGAGGAAGTGGGTAGGGTACTAATATGTTGTTCTGTTCATATCTAGTGGTAAGTGACTGCTACACAACTATAACTGGTTTTGCTCTTTTTAATGTGTATTTTGGTTTATTGTATTTTTTAATAAAATACTCCTGCTCTGTAGGAGCAGGAAGTATAGAGATGCTTCCTTTTGAGGACTACAAGGCAGACATCTCCTCCTAGTGAAGATACTGATGTGATAAAGGACTGTAAAAGTATTTTCGTTTCTGCTGTATTGCATAAAGAAACATTACAAAGACTTATGCCTGTTTCATACTCTCAAAATTCCATTTCGGATTCCATTCTACAGATATTACGGAAGGAATCAAGGAGGAGGCTCAAGGTTGCTAAAGGAGATAAGGAGATGGTAAACTGCTATTGGAGTTGTTTGCAGCAAGTTGGAAAGTCCTAAATGAAAACTGCATTAGCCACGCATGCTAGACATGCAGAGGTGCATTCAGACATTGCATTTCAAGCAGAGACAGATCACTGATAAGTCCTTCTTTTGTTGTAGTGCTTCTCAGAATTATGCAGACTACTCTTTGCAAAAGAGAAAGTAAGGAATGTTTATTTTCTTTATAAAGGATCTGCTCTTATGCTTTCTTACAGGTACTTATTTTAACATAAAACTAATGGTTCCAGTGGGCTTTTGGCCCTAGCAGATCACAGCCCTTATCCATATGCCTAAAGAGAATGCATATATTGTTTTGTGACTATTAAAAACTAAGGACTTTTCTTGTAGATGTTGAACACTGACATTTAGGAGTCTTAGGACTGATTTTTAACAGACAAACTTGTGTATGCTTTTTTCAAGACTGAAAAACTGTCTCAGTTCAATGTACATTTGCATTGCTTTTTCACTAGAAAAAAAACATTTGGACAGCACTCATAAATGGACTGAGATTTTCATAGTGCTGATAATGAAGTTTGTCATTTAAGTAACATTATTTTTACCGTCAAATGCTGGAGGAGGTGGCTCATTATAGCAGCCGACCTGACAACTGTTGCATTTGTTGGAATGCTCATCATTTATAACTAATGACGTCCCTCAGCTGAATTTCTCCAAGTCTTTTGGGTTTCCAATACCATGTCAGAAATGGATCCCATTCCTGAGTCAGGGTACAATTAGAATTCATGAAATTAGTATTGTTTCAGTCTTTGATGTTAGCCAAGAATGCCCTTGTCAGCACCCGCAATGTGCACAGAATTCTCCTTTTGTAATTCATACAGGGTTACATATATTGCCCAACATGTATAAGTAGGATTGTAAATTCTTTTTTATTAGGCCTATTACTTCAAACACTATTGGACAAGTATGGGTATCTGTCTTGCACACTGCTCTCATTTCTGCCTGCAAACCTTGGTATTTTATGACTTTGTGTTTATCTGTATGCAAGACACTGTAATCACTGGGTGTAGCAGTTTCATTGATCAATGCTACTTTTGTTGGTTTTCTCGCATCTTTTTTGAACTGTTGGTAATGGTTGTTACCATGTGATATAACCTTGATCATTCTCTATAATGCTTTGAGGGTTCATGTTTCTAATGCTTCTCAGCTAATTCTGTACTGTAGTGTTTACATAATCCTCAGCACAATAGTTTTGCCACATTATTGTGCCTTTCAGTATACAGGTCCTTTGCCATGAGTGAATTACACCCAACAACTCGACATGCAACTGCTTCTTCTTTACAGAATCTTCATTTGTCTGTTTCTCCCACTCTTTCAACTGACTTTTGTGAACCAATGTGAAAGTACTTCACTATCTTGGGCAGCCAGTTATTAGCCTTTCATCTTCTGGTTTCAGTTCAGCTCTCCTTAACCATTCCTGCATCAAATCTTGGTCAAAATGAGATTATTCCAGGAGATCTCTGTGCAGGCCTCTATATTTACAATCTTTCCAATTTTCTTTCTTTCTCATTTGATCTTTTCCTTGCATTCTTTCTTTTCTTTTGCCAAATTATGTTTGTGTCTGATTTTTGTCTTCTGATTTGATTTCCATTCTGGTTTGATGCCAGAATACTTATATAACACTAAGCAAAGATATCATCTTAGACTTATTCTCCTCATGTTTTAAAATGTTCACACTTGGATCTGATGAAGTTAGAAGATGTGTACGCAGTCCCACAATGGCAGATCTATATATGTAATCAATTTCACTCCCTCTGGAGTGATGATATATAATCTTAGTATATGCTGATTTTTATATATATCGTTTGATAAGAATGAAGCATTTTTTACTGTTTTAATGTCCAATTGATCTAATACTTTTGGGACTAGTCAATCACTCCAAAACTGTAAGTTAGGACGGGAAGAGCAAATTGATTTCTAGCCTGGATTTTATTCCTAGAGGTAGAGTCAGTTTAAAGTATTAGTTTTACTCCTCAAAATATTTCCTTACTGAGCTTTATTCTATTTGTTCATGTTTTATTTTTGATCCTTCATCTGTTTCCAAATATTTATATACTCCCTCCTACTCAACTTCCTTTATATCACATTGCTGCCGCAGATTGATATTTTGTTAATGCTGCAGATTTCCTATTTTGAATATTGCTTTTGCACATTTATCAAGACCAAACGTCATTCTTACATCTTCTGAGAACAATTTAACCATTTGTACTTTTGCTTTCAACTCAAGATCTGACAAACTATACAATTTTAAGTCGTCTACAAAAAGTAGATGAGAAATCTTTAAACAAGGTAATTTTTCTGGGAGCCATACTGTAAAGATAGCCTAATTGGTTAAATAAATAGCTCAATGGGTTAATGGCAAAACAAAACAGTAGCAGTGACAAAGAATCTCTGAAATATCCCCCTTTGAATTTGTATCCATGGGATAATAATTTGCCCTTTATCGTGGCTCAATTGCAAAGTGGTTTGCCACTGTTTCATGGTCACTCACTATAATGTAATTGATTAATATAGAGCGTAACTTAGACATCTGTAAGCATTTCTTTATCCTTCAATGTGGGGACGCTGATGATGGGTGTCTCTTCAGTATATGGATATAAGTAATATTTTTATAAAGATGTTAGTGCTTTTAGTCAGAAGTTAGATACTCTGTCTGAGCCTAGGGTTTTCCATTTATGAGATTTTCTTAATTTTGTCTCAGTTTCTCTGGCTGTTATTTCATCCCTTTCATATCCTCTTCACTAAAGCTTCTTACTGTTTCTTCTAATTCTTCTGTTCGTTCAGCATCTTTATTACATTCAGCAGGGTATTCATAAATACTTCTCCAAAATGTGCTGATTTCTTTTTTTCTATTCCTTTTAGTCCCTATAAAACCTTTTTGGATCATCAACAAATTGCTTACTTTGTACTTTTCCTTTATATTTATCTGTATATTATATATATATATATATATATATATATATATATATTAGGTTTTTCTGCTTGTGTTGATATGTTTTGTTTATTTTTGGCAACAGTGTATGATAAATCCTAGTCTGTTTTGACTCTCTGCATTGCTTTTACCACATCTATCTTTCTAAATATTTTTGATTATCTATTCCATTTTCTAACAGGGATACTTGTCATTTTGTTTTATAGTTTTCTCTATCTGAAACTTCTATAGCAGCATTTTACTTGTTTCCTTCATTTCCTTTGTTTTTGTGGTAACAGTTTATCTGTGATTAGTTTAGCTGTGTTGTAATATACTCTGCTTATTTCTGTTTTATCATGTGAATTTCTCTTAGCAGTCCTGATTATGGTGTTCTTCGCTTTTACCAATCTTTTAACATTTTAGGGATTATTTACTTCCTGTAATCTATTTCTTTCATCTTAATATGTCTATACATCTCTAAATCAAGCAGGTCTTTCTTTAAATCCTTTTTTTCTGGATTGACAGCATCCTCTTTGCTCACTGTTTCCAGTAAATATTCTACAGAAAGTTTCAGAACATCTTTCTGTGACGGATCTTCTTCAGATACACACAGTTCCATCTGCCGCTTCTTTATATGGAAACACTTTGATCCATCACTCTACAAGATTACCTCTGTCAGAACTGCCACTGTTTTCTGGTCCTTCCCTTGCTGTGCAACTTCAGATGTACTTCTGTACCAGTCTCCTACAGAAGGCTCTAGAGCATCACCATGTGACAATTCTTCCAATGCCTCCCACTCCACTTGTTGCTCCTTAACCTGAGGGACCCACTGTTCCATCATTACTCTCCAAACTAAATCCATAAGTTCAATTTCTATTTGTTTTACTTGTGCCTTACAAAACCTCTTTTCTACATAACACCTCCACTTTCTTATTTATTTTTTGTACTGTAGCACTTTCCATATCCTAGTGCCTTTCTCTGTATTTCTCCTCAGATATCTTTGGAGCTACTTTTTTGTATTGATTAGTTTAGATTTCTCCTTTTGATAAATACTGCACCATACCATTTCTATTTGCTAGCCACCCAGTGGTGTAAACCTGGACTCTAGATGATTGTCAGTATTGAAGCGACACACCAACCCCATGTGCAAAAATGTAAAAAAGGGTTTGTGGATGGATAGATGGATGGATGGTTCTCTTTAAGAACTTATAAAGATCTCTGGGTTTCGGTCTTTATATTTTTGCAGTTCCTCTATAGCTTCTTTTTCTAAGCAGCCCAAAGTTTCTTCATTTATATAATGTTTTTCACTGATCTGTTGTATTAATGAATACAATTTTTTATTTAAAGTTTTTGACAGTTTTTTGTACACTTATTTTTCTTTGCACTAATTTCTCTCTTAATCTTTCTGAATATTCTATGTCTGGAAATTCTGTTTTTTTTTTTTGTGTAGTAGTAACAATGGATAATTTCTTCCTTATCCTCAACAGACAACTTTGTCATCTTTATGGCTCTTTTTTCCCTGTCAGTTTTTGTGTGGGTTTTTTTTTTGTTTGTTTCTTTTTTTTAGGACTACTTTTCCTTCTACCACAGGAGTTAAGTCTTCCACCCTGAACCTGGCCTAACCCTGTTGTAGGAATGCTTCTATGCCCTGAGGATTCTACACTTCCTTTTTTTCCTAATCCTGGCACCAATGTGTACACAAACGTGTATACCAGGATTGGGCACTTTTTTATTCCAAGCTGTCTTTTTTTATTTTTAACCTTTCTCCATGAAATATGCTAAATAAAATACAGTCTATACTTAAGTATCATCTTGGTAAGATTTTGTGAAATTAGGGTCTACTAAGTGAAGGTACTCACCAACACATGCAGATAAATTCAGTTCCAGCAATACCACATCCCTTTTCTTGCAAATTTCATCTCTCCATTCAGTCCCCCCCCCCCCCCCGATTGTCCTGATAGGTTTTATACATGTTGTAAGACTAAGATGCATTTTAGCTGGGAAAGTGAACCTAAATTCTTAAGGTGCAGTGAATCTGGTCACTTTTAGCTAGACTGCTCTCTTAAATGACTGCATGAGGTGGTATGTGGTGAGGTAGTTTCTGTACCTTGTGATCTGCCTGGTCAGCTGGCACAGGCCCAATGTGTGAGGTAGATGTTGGCCAATTGAGCAAGCAGAGCACCCAGGGGGAAGTGGGTATCACACAGCTGATCAGACACATACCTGCGGTGGATATCAGACAGCTGATCAGAGACCTTGGGAAGAGGTGGCTATCAGACAGGTGAGATGGTACAGGCCTGGGAGGATGTAGATATCAGACTGCTAAGTATGCACAGACTGGGGGGAGGTGGATATCAAATTACTGAGCATACAAAGGCTGGGGGAAGTGGATGCCATGGATATGGAACATTCTGCAGTTTGTTTAGAAGCAGAAGTACATGCTGTCATGATGACTGAAAGGAAACTGGCTGCTGGGAAATATGTCAAAAAACTGAAAACAAAAAAAGAAGTAAAGCAGGAAGCCTGGGAATAAAACCTGGTCAGCAAAGGGATAAATATATACATAAATCATGTCCTTAAATGTTAACAGCTTAAAGTCTAGGCAGTGGCACTTGCTGATTGTTGATTGGCTTCAGAAGGACTGTGATATTGTTTGCCTCCAGGATGTTTGGTTGTTTTCTAAGCTTGAGACAGATACATACCTCTCAACTGTACAGATTTTCGCAGAATATCTACATTTTTGCCTCATATTTTTAGTTTGTTTCTCATAAAAAAAGAAGTTATGTACTCACCATAAACTTCCATCTGAGTAGGTAAACTTCATTTGTCAGCAACCTGTGGGTTACGGATCCGACACGGATCCAAGCCGGCAGCATACCAAGCAAAAAGATCCGAGCTCCAAGCTCCTCCCCCTTACCCATACTACATTGCAACCTCCTTCCAATCCTCAGATCGCGTTTGCCACCTGCACATAATAACAAAACAACTAACAACCTGAGACACCTGACTCAAGGACAAAGTGAAGTTCATAAGTCCAAACCTCGAGCTCAGCTAAATAACCATGAAGGTCAGGGGGAAGGAGGAAGGGACGGTTGCTGACAAATGAAGTTTACCTACTCATATGTAACGTTATAGTGAGTGCATAACTTCTTTATCTGAAGTAGTTAACTTCATTTGATCAGCAACCTGTGGGACAGAGTCCCCAGCTACCCGAATCTTGGGAGGCCCTTAAGGAAGAATATTCCGGAGCACTGCAGAGCCAAACGCAGCCCTTCCCCTATACACCAAATCCAGTTTATAATGAGAGATAAAGGTGTGAGTGGACGCCCAGGTAGCCACTGAACAAATGTCATTCAGGAAAACTCTAGACCAGAATGCAGCAGACGTTGCCATAGAACGCGTAGAATGAGCATGAACTCCCACCAGTTCTGGTAAGCCAGATACTCTGTATGCTTGTAAGATACAACTCAAAATCCACCTGGTGAGAGTCACCTTTGAAACTGGTTTCCCTAGAAAAGGCTTAGCAAAGGAGAAAAAAAGTTGATCAGATTTTCGAAAGACAGCTGTCCTGTGCAAATAAAAACGTAGCAGTCTGTGAACATCCAGCAAATGAAGTTTATATTCTCCTTTATTCTGGAAATTAGGCAAAAAGACGGGCAAATTAATGGACTGATTAATGTTCATCTCAGAAGCAACTTTTGGGAGAAAAGAGGGATTAGTCCAGAGACATACCCTATCCTTATGAAACACAAGGTATGGAGGTTTGATACAGAGAGCCTGAAGCTCCGACACTCTCCTGGCTTAAGTAATTGATACCAAAAAAGCTGTCTTCCATGACAAGAACTTCAGATCAACAGAAGCTGTGGGTTCAAAGAGAGGCACAACTAACGCCTGAAGAACTAAGGTCAGATCCCATGGCGGAGATGAATTTCTAACAGGGGGTCTCAAAAGAAAAGTGCCTTTTAGAAAGGTCTTACAAACTGTGGCAGCAGCGAGGGAACCAAAGTTGTCCCAGTATGAAAATGGGAAATGGCAGTCAGCTGAACCTTCACAGTAGATGAGCTGGCCCCTTGCTGAAAAATATGAGACAAGAATTCCAGTACCGCTGAAACAGGAGCGGTGAAAGGATTCAAGTTCTTTTGTGAAGCCCAAATTGAAAAACGTTTCCATTTGTTATTGTAAATTTTCCTGGTAGAGGGTTTATGTGCCGCCACCAGGATAGACTTGACTCGGGAAGAGATACTGGAAGTCCTGGCAACTAGGGGAACTGGATCAGCCAAGCTGAGAGCTTGAGACCATCCAGGTTCGGAGAAGCCATTCCCAAGGGATGAGAAATCAGATCCGGAATGGGATCCAAGATTCAGAGTAGAGCTATAAGATGAGACCGCAGGCAGGGGAATCAAACTTGACGAGGCCAGAATGGGGCTATGAGGATAATCTTGCTCCCCAACTGGCGAGCATTCTGCAGAAATTTTGTCAGAAGCGGAAATGGAGGAAACGCATAAAGAAGACTGGGCAGCCAAGCATGGACTACAGCGTCTCTGGGAGCTTCTCCCAAAGGAGGTATTAGAGCAAAAAACTTGCTGCACTTCACGGTGGAAAGCGATGCGAAGAGATCGCAGCAAGGCTGACCCCACTTGAGGAAGATCTGTTCCGTTACAGAAGGATTCAGAGACCGCTCGTAAGGAGAGAGGACAGTTCTGCTCAATTTGTCCGCCAGTATGTTGGACTGACCTGGAATGTGCATTACTAACAGGAAGCGGTTGGTGGAGGTCTCCCATTCCCAAACTCTCATGGCTTCTTGGCAAAGGGGTAAGACCTGGTTCCCCCCCCGTCTGTTGATATACCAAACCACTGACATATTGTCCGACTGGATCGCAATAGTCCCCGAAGGAAGAAAGGCATGGAGGGCCTGCAACGCCAAGAGGACCACTCTCATCTCCAGGACATTTATATGCAGTACGGTCTCGGTTTGAGTCCACGTGCCTTGGACAGTCCTGCCCGCACAATGCCCCCACCCCACCCTAGGCGGGAGGCGTCCATGGTCATTGTGGCCTGGGGTGGTGACATAACAAAAGGTTGTCCTTCTCGAAGGGCTAGGGATTGAAGCCACCACATGAGGCAGTTCCTGCAAACCCTGCTGAGGGGAATCGGGAAGTCTAAAGGGTGGTGTAGAACAGACCACTGGACCTGCAATGTCCAATGTAGAACCCTCATGTGCAGAAGAGCGTAAGGAATCAGATTGATCGCTGCCGCCATGGACCCCAAAGTTCTCAGGACTAATTCTGCTGGGGGAGCAGGGGATTGAAAGAGGGTTAGTACATGCAGAGTCATGCTGTGAAGTCTGTCTGATGTTAGGAAGGCCCTGGCCTGGACGGTATCTATCCTGGCTCCTATGAAGTCTAACACTTGAACAGGCTGGAGGAAGGACTTCTTGACGTTTATGGTTATCCCCAACCAGGGTGACTCAGGAGGAAGAAATCCCTGGCTAATGAAAGTAGATGCCTGGTGGGGGCGATGAGGAGCCAGTCGTCTAGGTACAGGAAGACCTGTATGCCCTGGAGCCTCAGGTGGGCCGCTACAACTGCCATGACCTTGGTGAACACCCTGGGGGCTTTGGTGAGACCGAAGGGTAGGACCTTGAACTGGTAATGACTGGCTCCTAGCCAAAAGCGGAGAAACCTCCTGGACCGTCTTTCCATGAGAATATGGTAGTACGCATCCTTGAGGTCTATGGAGCACATCCAGTCCTCCTCCTGCAAGAGGGGCAGGATGGACTGAATCGTGACCATCTGGAATTTCTCTTTGGCAACAAAAAGGTTCACTGTTGACAGGTCGAGAATCAGCCTTAAGTCCCTAGTCTTTTTTGGCACTAGAAAGAACCTGGAGTAGATGCCTGATCCAGACTGTTCTGGGGGCACATGCTGGATGGCTCTTTTCTCTAACAACTTTTTATTTCCAAAGCCACGGCCTCCCTTTGAGTGGGTGGGACATCTGGGGGGCGTCTTGAGTAAGGGGGCTCGTTGATGAAGGGGACTGAATAGCCTCTGGATATTATCTGAAGCACCCAGCGATCTGTTGTGATGGACTCCCATTGAGCCAGGTGCCTCGAAAAATGCCCCCCGACTGCCTCCAGAGAGGAGCAGTCGGGCAACTGCTCAGGGCTGTTGCGCAGGTCAGTCGGAAAAGGGTTCCCCTGACCTGAAGTTCTTTGGTCCCCCTCTGCCTCTGGGCCGGCATCCACCTTGTCCCCCTCTGCCTTTTGGGGGAGGAGGAGTCCTGTGCGTTGCGGGCCTGCTGAGATTTCCAGAACCACATCTTCTTCTGCCCTTGCTGGTTCCTAGAAAAGGACTTTTGAGGGGTAGAGAAGCGTATTCCAACGGCTGACAGCATTTTCCCATCTTTCTCGCTCTGGACCAGCATCTTGTGGACGGTCTTCCCGAAGTGGGTCGACCCGTCAAAGGGTGCATTCGAGAAGGATGCCTTGAAGGGTTCGGAGAAATTGCAAAGTCGAAGCCAGGCATGATGCCTTAAGGCGATACCGGACCCGCTAGCTCTACCGGCTCCTTCCATGACATGTGAAAGTAGTCGCATAGAAGTATTGGACAATGACTTAAGAGTGGCCACACGAGCCGAGAAAGTCCATTTATCCTCGCCGACATGGACTCTGGGGGAGACTCAGCGTATTCCTTGACCAGGTCCTGCTGCAGTCTGATTACATGGGCCAAATAACACAGCGCCCTTATAGAAAAGGTAGCTGAAGCAAAAGTCCACTTTCCAATACGGTCCATTGCCTGAGATTCCTTGGCAGGGGTATGGATGGAAGAACTTTCCTGGGATAGTTCCTTTTTGGTGGCTGCTGCCACCACCATGGCATCAACCGGGGAACCCTTGCTCCACGAAGCTCTGTCTGCAGGAGGACTGAGAACCTTATCGGGCCTTCTAGGCATCGGCTCTACAGTGTCCAGCTCCTTCCACGCCCTGGTAGTAATGAGGTCGACCAGGAGGTTGGCCGGGAGGACACACCCAAGAGGTAGATGGGCCTGTGTCGAACGCCTCCAAGAATACCGACTCATCCGAGGAGGGTTTTTGGGCGGACCCCCCCCCCTTTGGCAGAGTATTTCCATAATATCTCCAAAGGAGACACTGTCGGGGGGTGATTTGGGGGGAACCTCCCCTTCCTCCAAATCGGTATCCTCAGGGAGGGACTCAGGGGAGTCCAAGTGACTCCTTTTGCACAGGCGTTTGTGAGGGACCTCCTCGGGGGGACTGTCCGAGGGGGGCTCACCCACAGATTCATGTTCCTCCAAGGGAACTGGCTGGGGCGTCAACAGCACAGGCTGTCCCTGGGGGTAAAGGATGATGGAGGACAAACTGAGCTGCAAGGGAGCGGGGGTGGACCCTGAGGAAACAGTGAGGGGTCTCGATCCTCCAGAGAGAACCCTCTCCACCACGTCGAACGCCGAAGGGGAACCGGCCTCTCTAAGACAGGTGGCCGGTGCCCTCGGATCCGATGAGGGGATCGGTGCCGGAGCCGAAGAGATCGGACCCAAGAGGACGGTGTGCTCCGACTGCAAAGCAGCCGAAGACACACTCACCCCCTCAGATCAGACGCCCAGCTCTTGGCTCTGAGAACTCAGATCCGAAAGCGGATCCAATAAGCTCAAGGGCATGGCCGGCGTCGAGGTAGCAATAACCATCAGCGCCGACCCCCTGAATCCAGGTCTCCTCTGATCCGAAGACTCCGAAATCCAGTGGTAGATTGGAGAAGGAGCTATCTGGGCAAACCGTGGAGCTGAAATCCCCCCCCAGAGTGGGGGGAGGCAGCAGCACTCCCATCTGCAGCTGAGTTTGCAAAAATCGACGCATCATCCGGTCCATAGCTGCCTCCGAATTGCTTCGAGTAGACCTGGAGGAAGCCGCCGACACGACGACGACCTCGAGGCTGGTCGGGTTTTCTCCTCCGGCTCCGGGGGGAAACATGGAGAACGGAGCCGTGGGGAGGAAGGCTTGAACACTCTTAGAGGAGAAGAGACCACCTTCGTGGGAGGGGCCGAAGGGTCCAAATCGGCCTGCCGCTTGTGGCTTCTCTCTCTTTTTCTCTCTCTCTCTCTCTCCCTTCTCTCTTTTTTATCTTTCTTGGCCTCTCGTTCTCCCTGAGACAAGGTGGGAGGGTGAGTCCCAGACAGGGGAAGAGGGCCAGTCGGCTGGGCAGCTGCAACCGCGGCTGTCACTACGGAGAGGGAAGGAGAAGAAGCTGATTCCGCAAGTAGAAGACCCGCCAGAATCAGCTTGTTCTTCCTATCCCTTAAGGCTTGGGGGTTAAAGGCCGCACAAATCTGGCAGCCCAAGGAAAGGTGATTAACCCCCAAGCAAATCACACACTGAGTGTGACCATCTGCTGGCGACAGCTTATGGCCACACTCAGGACATTTAGAAAAGGTCACTTTGTGGCTTTCAGCCATACCAAGAGCACACACACAGCCACACAAGCGCACCTGAAAGAGGGAAAAAATAGGGGCCTACAAAGGGATGAGAAAGTGTCAAAGGTAAAGGAGAAATAAAGGCTAGGTAGAAGGAAAAACGTGTAGAAAGGTATTAAAATACACTCACACACCAGTAAAGAAGACCAAAAGAGAAGTTTGAAGAAAAAAATTGCTAAACTTGCCTGGAGCTCTAAGAATCCCGTGCTTGGCAAAGCCGCGGCAAACAAGATCTGAGGATTGGAAGGAGGTTGCAGTGTAGTATGGGTAAGGGGAGGAGCTTGGAGCTAGGATCTTTTTGCTTGGTATGCTGCCGGCTCGGATCCGTGTCGGATTCGTAACCCACAGGTTGCTGATCAAATGAAGTTAACTACTTCAGATTTGTAGTTCTCTGGCAAGCTGTTTCCAAATCATTGAGTAATGAAGTCAGAAAATAATGATAGACATTTGAATTTCAAACTTCATACTCTTCATAAAAAATATGTTAATGGAATACCTGTTATTCTATCAACTTTCTAAGTCTGTAAGAACAATATTTAAAAACTGTCCATATTTTTGGACCTTTGTCCCCCCATTACTTATGACTTTGCCCAGATTTCTTGACCTAAGATGTTGGGAGGTATGCTAAGCTATTGAAGGAGGTGAGTTTTTATTTTATTTTTTTTGCTTTTGAGTAATAATCTGGGACAAGCATCTTATGTCTGAAATCCAGAGAGTGGGTGTGGAATGTAGGCTATTGTATGTGGATTGTTGTATTGTATTATGGATAACATCATTGACAGACCTCAGTGCTTTGCCAGAGATGGTCTACATCTGTCACCCGTACTGAGCCTGTGGACATAGCTAACCTGTTGGCTGACAGGTTCTTGAAAACTTTACTCCCCTATCCCCGCCACTCGTACCCCATGATGTCCCTACCACCTGTCCCCTACCTTGTATCTCTAAAGATCAGGTCATAAATGCTCTCTCTAAGCCCAAAACTACAGCATCTATAGGACCTGATATCATCCCAGGCTGCACCCTTCATGGGCTCCAACATGAATTAGCAACACCATTGGGTACCCTTTCCAATCATAGTCTAAGCAACAGCTTCGTACCAGCTGAATGGAAAACAGCCACCATTATTCCCTTACTCAAAGGTGGTGCTTCCACTTGCCCCGGGAACTACAGACCTATTAGCTTGACTAGCCTCATCTGCAAGGCCATGGAGTGAATCATCACAGATCTTTTCAACAAAGATATAAGTAATCTCCAAACACTTGAGCATACAGCTTCATCTCCCAGAGGTTACAACACCTTTGGAAAAGACTCCCACTTCATGTCAAACAGAGCACTTCAATGGCCCTCTTCAAATGCAATCTGAACAATTGGATGGGTGACCATAAATTCACCCAGGGGTTCCACCTATGTCCTTCTTGGATAGGGGCAATAGGTGCTGATCATGGAAATAAGGGTAAGAACTTGGCTAGGCTTGTAAGGGCCCTAGGGCCATTAGCCTAGTAACTTCCTATGATTCTATGATCCTATGGATAATCCCTGGATGGTTGTTAATCTGCATCTACTGAGATTGGCGAAAAGTAAAAGATGTTCAAATCACTAAGTTGTTTTGTAGGGAAAGGCCATCACTGTATTCCGTAGTTGACTTTAACTATAATTTACAGATGGGCAGTGTTTGGAATGCTAAATATGTAATTTTTCTTAGGGATTTTCAGGCTTGCAGGGATATGGTATTGCTTGTGGATGGGGACAGAAGTTACTTAGAAAACAACTGGCCACTGAAACAGATTTTTGGTTATTTCATCTTGCATGTTCTTTAAACATTTTCATGTATTAGATACTGCTTTTGGACAGTGGAGGTTTAGAGTGTTTAGCACAGAATGTCTTTAGAAGGACAATACTGGGAAATGTACAGTTAAAGTGAACACTGACATTTTGTTTCATCAGTTACTTGTAGAGAATGTTCATCATCCTTTGTCTGACAACAGAGATGAGGGAACTTTATTAAAGTTAGATAAACTGGTGGATTGTGTTGAAGAATATGTTTTGGAAAGAGTATAGGTATAGTCTTTCTTTAGAAAGTGAGTATTTACTACGTATGGAAGCACAAGGTGTAGAGAGACATTTCACGTGTTTATTTAGAATCTGATTCTGAGGGTTGCTTGTTGGCAAAACAGCTTCATAAGGCTTGGCTATCAACAGGCACTTCAGAAAAATAAAAAAGGGAAATGGGACCTGAAATATAAGTGTTCCTTGCTTAATGACTTTGGATAAGAATTTGCAGACCTGGATCAAAAATGAATAGTTGTAGATGGCTATCTGAAGATCACATTTACATTTATTGGCTCTGCCATGTCTCTCATTACTGTGGGTGGGGAAGTCCCCAGGATCAGCTCTGCTATACTGGGCCATGCTGTGAAATAACTACTGTAAAAAATGTCCTGTTTCATTTCACAGATTATTAGTAAGGGTATGGTGTTTAGGTCCAGAAATTTGACCGTTCCGCTGTATTTGTCATTTAATAGGCTGATCATTGAATGGGGCGGCCATGGTGGTGCAGTGGTTAGCATTGTCGCCTCACAGCAAGAGGTTCTCTGGTTCGATCCTCGGCTGGGGTGCCTTCTGTGCGGAGTCTGCATGTCCTCCTTGTGGTCGCGTGGATTTCCTCCAGGTGCTCCGGTTTCCTCACACATCCCAAAGACATGCTGCAGGTGGACTGGACACTCTAAACTGGCCCTAGGTGTAAGTGCGTGTGTGTGCCTTCTGTGGAAGGTTGGGCGCCGGGCTGGCAACTCGACACTGTAAAACTCCACTGCCAATCATGAGCGGACAGGTGATCCGCTGTGGCGACCCCTAACCGGGTAAAGCTGAAAGAAGAAGAAGGCTGATCATTGAATATAATATGCCCCTTTTGGTATGTACCTGTCCAAACACTAGCTCATTACAGCCTAGTGCCACATCCAGGCATTTCTGCAGTTACATCCTACCAACACCTTTAGATGTCAAATATTGCTTGATCATATTTGCATTTGATAATTCCAAAATCATGCTACATGCAAGGTATTAGAAGATTCCATCTTAAAGCTTACAGAATGGCAGACATGACTATATTGATATCTAACCTCTGTGTAATGCACATAAAGACATATTGAATATTATTTATTTGGTTAATATTTATTTTTAGTATAGTAATTTTCAAATTTCCCTAAATATTGCAATGGAAGTAACACAGATAGAACTGCTAAGCCTCATATGAAAGCGCACAGCAGTATGAATGCTCCTTGACTGGTTACTGAGATATCATAAACTCTTTATCCAAAATTTACATTTACTGTGCTTACTGTGGCTTATAAAATCCAATCAAAGACCTAGAATTAAATGAATTCACCCATTTTAAAGTTATTTTGTGCTGAATAGTTTGCTATTTCCAGATTTTTATTAACACTTGTGGTTCTAACCGCGGTGGTGGTGCTGCGGTAGCATTGTCGGCTCACAGTAAGACGCTGTCCGGTTCGATACTCAGCTAGAGCGTCTTCTGCGTGAAGACATGCGTGAATGGGCGTACCTTCGTTGAAGGTTGTGCATCAGGGCTGGTAACTCGGCACGTAAAAATCAACTACCAATCATTAGCGGACCGGAGTTCCGCTGTGGCGACCCCTAACCGGGAAAAGCCGAAAGGCACAACATTAACACTTGTGGTTCTACAGATATGAACATTTGTTTGAAAAGTCAGGTGATAACTTCATTTTTTTTTTCAAAAGGCTCAAAACACACCCACTGGGAGTTAAAACACAAACTCAAAACAGCTCTGTTGTAGAGAATGCATTAACATCACTTGAATGACCACAACTCTTTTACACCACGAAACAAATACACTATCTCAAACCTGTGTACCTTATCATACAGCCTAGTGAGTGATGATGTCTGGCTCAGGTACAGAGCCTCAGCAGACCCTATCATCTCAGATCTCTACCACAACTTTAAGTCCAATGGCAGAATAAACACCTGTCCAAGAGATCTTAATCTCTGCTGCAACATATGTAGAACATTTTGGAGGGACAGACTTGTCTTGAAGAAGTCCACTAAGTTTAACAGGCATGATCTCCCCTTGACAAAGCCAAACTGGGTAGTGTCAAGCATTTGGAGATTTCTTATATCTTTGTTAATAAGGTCCATGATGATTCATTCCATCGCCTTGCAGAAAAGGTTGGTCAGGGTAATAGGTCTACAGTTCTTGGGGTATGTGGATGCACTCCCTTTGTGCAAAGGGATGACAGTAGGCTGTGACTGAAAAGTGTGCTCAATGGTGATGCTAATTTCTGTTTTATCCCTTGTAGAACACAGCCCAGGATGTTATCTGTTCCCATAGACGCTGTGTTTTTGGCCTTGTAGAGGGCATTTAAGACGTGCTCCTCAGAAATACCACGTGGGGGACTGGTATTTCGGATGCTTTGGGGTATATGTGGTGGCCACGGGATCATGGGATTGAAGTTTTCACTGAACCTGTCAGCCAGCAGGTTTGCTATACCCACAGGTTCTATATATATGCAGTACCATTAACTATGAGTTCAGTGCAAATCTGGGTTTTACCATTGAAGTTAATGATATAACTAAAGAATGCCTTGTGGTGATCCTTAGTTAGGGAAGCTAATTTGGATTCATAGTTAGCTTTGGAGGACTTCACTAGGAGTCTTATTTGCTTGTTTAATTTGAGGAGGGAGTGTTTCCAGTTTTGTGACTGTTCCTTCCTGATCTCAGACAGCAATTTCTTTCTCCTATTGTATAGCCTATTAATGGCAGTTGTCCACCAGGTAGGTTTGTTTTTCCTTGAAGATCTTGCTTTGGTTCTATCAGGTACGGCAGAGTCAATACAAGTGTACAGGTGCTTGTAGAAAGCATTGGTGTATAACTCAGCATAGATGTCTGCTCCATCAGTGGGGGGAGGGGCTGTGAAGCTATTTATGCTGTCACGTAAGAGGTTGTAATTGGCCTTGGAGAAGTTTTTTAGTCTAGTTGTTGCTAGTGGGGAGCTTGTGTTATAGTTACTTCTGGCGAGACTAATTTGTAGTCAGATCTCACCAAGGATGGCCACACACTGGGGGTAGTGCAGCAGTCTCCCAAGTTGGTGAGCACCAGGTCTAGGATGTTTGAGCCCCTTGTGGGTGTATCAACCAGCTGGTCCAGGGCATTGGAGTCAATGAAGTTCAGGAACCTTTGGGAAAGTGATTTAGAACATGTATAATTTACCCAGTCTATGGATGGGTAATTAAAATCACCTGCAACCAGGGTGTTTGTTTGTATCTTGATTTACTCAAGTAGTTCCAAGTAGTGGACGTCCTCATTCATTGAGGGGGTCCTACAGCTGGCAATGACCTGAAGAAGTTTCTTATCTACAGTCAATTACACCTGAAGTAATTCAAGGGAATCGTGCTGTTTAACCAATCTAAAGGTGTGTTTATCTTTAATGAAGATTGATACACCATCTCCTTTAGTTCTCACACCTTCAGTTTGTGGTCTGAACGTGTGGAAGGAAATGTAACCTGGTATAGCTAGGGTGCTCTCCGCAGCCTTAAACCAAGTCTTAGTGACTGCACAAATTTTAGCATCTTCCAGGGTGAGGACTGCTTCCAGTGAGTGCAGTTTCTGGTTTAGATTCTTATTTAGCAGCATAACCTTGAGGTTGTTTTTAGGGGGTATTTTCATGTTGGAAATTTTGTTCTTGTGACATTGCCTAAAAAAGGCACTATGGGGATGGCAAGAACCTTGGCCAGTAACCAAAATCCCAGGGGTGACAGATGAAGACCATCTCTGGCAAAGCATCGATGTCTGTTGACCATGTCATCCCAGGCTGACAGATACTGGATACCCTTTGAATGACACTGGAAACTAAGCCAGTTGTTTAAGTCAATCATTTTTGTTTCTACTGAAGTATCATCCTAGGCGAAGATAAAATGCTGCTGAAGGCTTGGGACATACCTGTCTGAGACACATAATCCAAGATCTCAGTCATGTCTCTCTTCATATAGTCCAGGGAGGTACGTCTCAAGTCATTCACACCAACATGAACTATGACAGAGTCATAGCAGTGTCTGTTGTTGAAAGACTTGAGTGCGTGTGTGACGTGGTGGATCCTGGCAACTGACAGACAGCTGACAAGTGAACTTTTCCTTATCCAACCTGCTGAGAGGGACATCTGTTTCTCTCACAACTGAGTCACCTATGACTAAGATGTTTGTTTTTGTGTTATGTCTTAGCGGCTTGACTGGTGAGACACTGGTGTGCGAAACATTATGTGTACTATGTTCTGCAGAGGATGTATTATGTGAAGCATGCTTGTGTTTGTGTTTGGGAGGTCTCTGATGTTTAGGTAAGGACCTCCGCATATGTAGGTTTAAGTGTTGCTGGTTTGGTAGGTACAGGAGGTGAGGTGTGCATGCTGACAACCTGCTTAGTATCAGATGGACTGACTGGTGAGTGAGACAGCCTGGACTCGAGGTTCTTGATATACATGCATCTCTCATATAATGAATTTGTGTGGACTAGAAGAAGTGGGTTGTCAGTGTACATGAAGCAATTGCTACATTGCCTCAGGATGCCCAGGGTGCCAATGTTGACCAGTCTGGCTGGAGAAACTGTAGGAAATTGTTCATCCATAATGCTAGGTAAGTTGGTGTGGTCAGAAAACAGGGAGAGGACAGGAAGGAACAGGTAAAGTAGAGGACAGGAGAAGTGGACAAAAAATACGAAGGGCTAGTAGGTAGGATCTGTGTTGGTATCTCAGGAGCTTCTCTGAATGTATCACCTGTCAGTGAGGGACAATCATGAGAACTCACTGTCTACAACCACAGACAGTGCCCACCACCGGGCGGCAGTGTACAATGCACAAATGCGGTGCTATGTAGCAAATCAGCACAACTGATCTAAACAAATTAACCAATAATAAAAAAGCTCAAAACTGAGCTCTGTTCCAGCAACCTTCAATCAGATGAGTTCTAACTGCACACTCCTGCCACTAGGGTGGAGGGAACCCTCTCCAACAAAAAGTGGCTTAGTTTAGTGCTCAAGTTATACCAACAGAACCTGAACTTTTGCTTCTCTAGGAAACAACTCTCCTATAAAAACATACAACATTTTGCACAAACCTGTACACAGTAATGGTAGTCTTTCCCACTCAAGCAAGTTACAAGGGGCAGCAGTCTATTTTGCACAAGAAAATCAAAACATATAGGTTTTGGATGAGGAGTTTGGGGGAGCATTAGCAGTTGTGAATCTCAAGTACTGTTTTGTATTCATTAAATTTTCCCCATTTAGTTATAGACAGGGAAGGACATTAGAGAGAGACAGAATAAGCAGATTCTATAATAAGCTATAAGTGTTAAGATTCACTGGTACTTTGTGTGACTTTTAACTTCACGTTAGGTATGCATAGCACAAGTCTTCAGGATTAGATGCTCTTATGAGTTCTTAGTAAGGCAGATGAAAAGTACTTTAGTTAGGACTGAAGCACTTGGGAATGATCAACTCATAGACCAGTAGGACCATTACATATTACTCTACCAGATAAAACCTAGGATTGATAGATGTTACATGAATGCTACCCTTCTTGCCATCTCTTCAGAGATGCAGACCTTCCCTTTCCCCTACTCACATTACAAGGAATGACTGATGATGAAAATACACATGCTGTTTCTATGATTTCAAAGTAATTTTGCAGGACACAATAAGAAAAAATACTCATCCATAACCACGTAGGATGCTTTCAAGTGTTCTTTTTGCACTCAAAATAAGATGACAGGTGGAGGGGGGTGGTTACAATTTTCATGAACAATTTTTGGGGTGATTAGTAAGATAAATGAGGAAGTCATACACTTAAGAAAGCTACACTGATGCAACAATGGTTAAACTAAGTGACTACACAAAGCAATTCTAAATTGTTTGTCTTTCAGCTTTTCCCGGTTAGGGGTCGCCACAGCGGAACTCCGGTCTGCTAATGACTGGCAGTGGATTTTCACGAACGCCGAGGTGCCAGCTCGACGTTCAATCTTCAACTAAGGCACACCCATTTACACATGTCTTTAGAATGCCCACCCAACCGCGGGGAGGACATGCAGACTCCACACAGAAGGCACTCCCCCTCACTCCAGCCGAGAGTTGAACAGGAGAACCTCTCGGTGTGAGGCAACAACGCTACCGCTGCACCACCGCAGATGTACAAAGCAATTCTAAATAAACAAGTAAAAATAGCCAGAAACAGGTTGTATGTTCAATATTATGGAGTGACCCTGCAGGCATATACAAGACTAACACAGAGATGTAATTTACAGGTTGCACATTCAGGGTTTCCACTTCTATAAGATCTGGTATGCAATACTACATGAGGGTACATTTTGAAAAAGTTCTCAATTTCTCAATTCAATAGTTTATTCATTTGACCATTTAAAGTCTACTCATGTTTCTGATGGGTCATTGAATGCAGAGGCTCTGAAATCACTGGATTCCCACTCTGCAACTGAGAACTTGATACTAGCATTGTGAAACTCAAGTCACTTAAGGCCCTGGTTCAGCTAGAGTACCGCTGGAATAAAAAAATACAACTCTCTCAACAAGTAGGCAGATGTGTATACATGTTGCTGATAAAGCAACTCCACCATGTAGCTGGAAACAGGCCCTGACTGCATTTGTTCAATATCCTAATAGGGATCCCTATCATCTGATTAGCTATCATCCTGTATCTCTGAGTTTAGATCACATGATTTTTATGGGAGCTTGGGTAGCAAGATTAATACAATGCAGTCCTACAGCCACATATGAGGATCAGATGGGGTTTGTGGCTAGAAGCCACACTTTGGAAAATACTCTAAATGCTACTCACTGGACCGAGGACCAAATGAAGAGCAGGAGCCAAAGGAAGCTCATCTCCATGAACACTGAGAAACCATTTGCTCTGTTAAAATATGAATATCTCCTTTTAAGACGAAGGCATCTTGCATCTCCCTGATTTGTTAGTGGACTTACTGTAGCCCATTTAGGCAGAATCAAGAATTGTGATTAAAGAGGGTCTTAATTTCAGGATCTCTGAAGGAGTTGCAGTGAATAAATGAACGGATTTTTTTTATTCTCTCTCTTTAGAACTCCTGGTGGAAATTTTTTCTATCAGGAACTGTTGGGAGGAGGTGAGTTCCAGGAAAGGGGAATTATTTCTACTTGCTAACAGTATGCTATTATTCGTTTACAACTACAAAACATCTTACTGTAGACATGGAAGGGCTCTTGGGAAAATAGGTCAGATTATATGTCAATCTTTCAAAGCTGCAGCTTTTACCAGGTAGCCATGACTTTTCCCCCTCATTTAAGCCCCAGTTTAATTCTGACTGGAATCCGTCCTATATTTGTTATGTTGCATCCAGTCCTGCACCTAAAATCAACTTGATTGTTGATTCATTTCAACAAACCCTGTGCATATAACTAACTGGGTAGGGATCTTGGAGTTTCACAATGGGGCTTAAAACTCTACTGGTAAAGATGGTTCTTTATCCAAAACTCTTATTTTCTCCCAACTTTACTGGTAGCTATCACCTGACTCCAACCTAGGATGTGGGGTTGATAGGTATTGGTGTTTATATAAGTAATACTGTAACCTAGCCTGTGTGGAACAACACTGCATTACCAAAGTTATACGAAATGTATGCGAATTATCACTTGCCTTCTTAATTATCAGGCAGCAAGTGTTCACCTGGCAATGCTATGATGGAGTCTGGCCTACTTAAGTCCATGAAGCAACAGCAAGTTAACTTCTTTGTTCCAGACTTGCAGGGAGTGGATATCATTCTGAAAAATGAAGTACGCTGACTTATGCAATGGGCTACACGTACATACCTTAACAAACTAAAAGTCAACTAGTACTTGGCAGTATACAAGCACCACATTTTGGCAGTTAAGTGGTATTTTTCTTGCATCTGAATTGTTTGGCGAGTAGTTTTGTGCCTCCCCAAGTGTAATTTCTGTCTTCAACAACAGCATCAGGAATTTTTCCCTCCATAAATTATTGGAATGAGAGTAAGGACCACGGGTCAGCTTCTACAGCAGGATGGATTGTGCCCTTTGAGGAACTTGAGTATTTGTATATCCTGGATAAGAGTGATTTATTTTGCTGTCTAAGGTCTCTACATGGATACAGGAAACTCCGTAACAAAGTAAATCAGCGTAAAGTTCAACAGAAATGATCCCAAACCAAAACCCAAAACGCTGAAAATCCACACGCTAACTGTTGATTTTTCTCACAAAGGAATGCAGCTTAACCACAAAGTGCAGGTTAAAAACTTTTAATACAAAAAAGGTTAGCGCTTTCACTCGTTTCAAACGAGCTTCATCAGACCAAATAAGTACGCTAAAATGCTAACATTTAAATATACAAAATTGGCGCCAAAAGCAACCAAACTTTAAAGCAACCGCAGTAAAAATTACAAATTGCAAAATGTATATGTAGTTAGCTACTCTACAAAAGCGAGCAATATCAGTATCTCAGAATAAGTTTTTTAACACATCAGTCTACAATTAAACATGTATTATATTACTTAAAAAATTAGTTGTGAATACTGTTTAAAATATTAAAAATAAATAAACATAATATAATGTGTTGATATGAAATAAAAACTACAAATTATCTGTTTAACATCAAAACAGGTTTGACTGAAATAGCATCATTTATGCCAGGATATGTTGTGGCATCAGTTAATAATTGCCACCAGTATTCTTTATAGGCTAAGAGGTTTTTTGTGTTCCCCCCCCTAGGATCTACGTGTATGATATCAATAATAGCAAACTTAAAAAAATGTTCATCACCTCTGCTGTTTATATGCCTATAAAGTGCATTTTTAGTATCCTTTCTTTTAATACTGTAACCATGTGCGTAAATCCTTTTTCTGAACTGTCTTTCTGTCCTGCCTATATAAAATGCAGGGCAGGACATACATTTTGCTAGATATATAAGCATACTCGTTTTGCAATTGCCTTTCTCAAAATTAACTACTGTTTTGTTAACATTATCCAATATTACTTGTTTCTCCACTAATATGTCCTTACACTGGTGGCAAGCTCCACATTTAGAAGTAGATGTGTTCAGGATGTTCCTGGGTTGGAATCCTTTCTCTAAAATATTTTTCAAGTTCCTACCCATCTTATTAACAAAGAGCGGTGTAGAACCAATTATATTTACAACATCTTCCTCAGTGAAGTATGTTTGCCAATGCCTTGTCATAATATTCTTCACTGCATATGTGTAAGGCCCAAATTCTACTATACAAGCTCTATTAAATTTTGCATCTATATTATTGTCTTTACATTCGTTAATATCCAACGAAGCTGATCCATTAGTGCAATTTCCACTGTTAAAACCCAGTAGGGGTAAATACTTCCTTCCCCATTCCTCTATAATATATTTAGTTGTATCTAACATCATTCTTTCATCATACCCTCTTTCTCTAAATAAGCTGGTAATAAACTGGACCTCATCAACCATTTCCTTATACTCAGATGTCATTCTGACAGCTCGAATGAGTTGTCCTTTAAAAATATTATATTTGAGCTGTCTGGGATGATTACTATGAAATTCCAAATAGGAATTCGTAAAGGTAGATTTTCTGCGTATCCTAGATTTAAATCTATTACCGTCAAAGCTAATGAATGTATCCAAATATGCTACTCCAGTGCCATTAGTTTCTGATGTAAATCTAAGGTAGTTGGTACTGTTGTTTAAATAGTGTACAAAATTGTTAAATGAGTCGACATCACCATTCCATAAGATGTAGATGTCATCAAGATAACGTGAATAGTACTTGATAGATGTCATATATTCACTGTTAAATATTGTGGACTCCTCCCAATCAAGTAAAACCAAATTGGCGTATATGGGGGCACAAGCTGCCCCCATGGCCACCCCTTTGGTTTGTCGAAACATTTCTCCATCAAAGAAAATATAGTTGTGGTCTAATACAATGCTCATTAAATCCACCAACATACTAATTCTGTCCCAACTGAATCCAGTGTGTTTTCTCATACTGTTGGTGAATGCTGCAAGACCTTCATCCGGGGGAATGCAAGAGAACAAGTCCACTACATCTATGGAGGTGAATAATAGCCCATTACCATCCAAATTGATTGGGAAATTTTTTAAAAATTCCCAAGAATCCTTCACAAGATGTTTAATTTTAGAATAAACTGGTTTCAAAAATGTATCAATAACAACCCCTAAAGGGAAGGTTTTAGATTTACTTCCAGAAATGATCGGGCGAGAGGGGGTTGTTGATATCCTTATGCACCTTAGGGATACCCACTATGGTAGCCATGTAAGGAGAATCTACAGTCATAAAGTTGTACAAATCTTGGTTAATTCTCTGTTCCAAAAGGAAATCCTCCAAGAATAGGTCTATTCTCCTGTAAGCTATATGTATTTCATTAAGTGAAACAGTAGAGTAATTCCCAGAATTGTATAAAATGTCGTGCATAATGGAATTATATGCAATGGTGTCAAATAGTACAATTCCTCCACCCTTGTCTGGTTTCATAATACGTATACTGTTGCTTGTCCGTAACTCATCCAATAATAGTAGTTCATCACCTGTAAGGTTGTTCTTACACTTTATATTGGAAGCTTGATTGTTGAACTTGTATAGTTCCCTACACACTTTGTTGTCATAATTCTGTACCTGTGTGTTGTTAATAGGTATAAAACAACTTTTTTTCCTCAACTTGTTGTAACACTGCGATTCCTGTATGTTATCCTTAAACATCAAAGCCAGGTTCAATTTTCTAGTGTACTGTTTGAATTCACACAGACAATCAACTAAATTGAATCTGGTGGTTGGTACAAACTTCATGCCTTTAGATAACAAGCTGAAATAAGTGGGATTGAGTTCAACATTGCAATAATTAAAGATTTTAAAATTATTGTGTTCCCATATAATATTGTTCCCATATAATAAGTTGGTGTAGAAAACACTATTCTCTAAATTGGAATGAATTATTTCTTCTTCCACCCTCCTCCTTGTTTCCATTTTGGAACCTGTCTCTTGTTGGGTACCTGAAAAAAATTATCATAACCATCTATAACATCAATTACGTGCCCTTCAGATCTATTAATGTCATCTGCCCAGCTGGTGTGGTGCATAACTTTGTTTCCCCATTTATATACAACATGCCTTTTGTACTGGTCAACATCTCTTAATTTTTTGTTTTTCCTATCAAAGGCCTTTTTGGCCCTATATTCAGCAGTCTCAAATTGCTTATAATATAATTTCTCCCACTGTGGAAATGCTAAATCATTGACAATAATGTTATTTAAATTTTCAACTTCACTAATGTTTTTACATAACTTAATATCATTGTGTTTAATTAACATTTTCATATACTGTATCCCAAAATTGTCAAACAAATCATCAAATTCCTTTTCAACTTCAAATGTAATGTCTATGCCTATTGGCACCTTAAAAAAACGCAGCCCCATCGGCACAGTATTGATGGAAATACAGTGCGCCAAATACGCGTTGTCTAATTTGACTGCATTAATAATATTAAGCTTCTTGCCAAACGTGTAAATGCAGTCTTTCAAAGTTCCATATGAAGTGTCAGAAGACCTGACTTTGCACTGTTCATTAGAATAAACAAAGTTGCAATCCTTTGTAACAAAATCTTTCAAATTATATTTACTTTTGTTATAGGGGGCTTTAAAAGCACCATTAGGAGCAAGGTTAACAGTACCTGTAGTTTTGTTGTCTTTAGCCGTAACTTGTCCATAAGTACGCAATGGTTGGGTGGTTTTCGGTCTAGTACCAACCCTTCTAGCTTCTTCGGTTAGATTACCGAAGGAGAAGTCAAAGGTGAAATCTTTGACTTCCATCCTGTTGTTGTCCACTCTCCCTGTAGAACAAGGAAGGTCGATGTTACATCCATGTTGCGGTGGATCACCCTGACCGTTAGGAATGTCAGGCGAAGAGGTTACAGGAGTAATAGCCCTGTATTCAACGGATGCGTTGACCGGATCTCTGCAATGTTCACTTAAACTGTTATTGCACCCAATAATGATGTTATGTGCACTTCAGATGTCCCGTGCACCTGTATTAATGCTGCTATCATCCTTGTGGAATAGTTTAAATAATTTGGATACCTCCCCACGTAGAGCGGCCAGATCGGCTCGAAGATCAGCTATCTCACTACGATGGTGGGGTGAGGAACCACATTTTTTTAAGTTTGCTATTATTGATATCATACACGTAGATCCTAGGGGGGGGTCACAAAAAACCTCTTAGCCTATAAAGAATACTGGTGGCAATTATTAACTGATGCCACAACATATCCTGGCATAAATGATGCTATTTCAGTCAAACCTGTTTTGATGTTAAACAGATAATTTGTAGTTTTTATTTCATATCAACACATTATATTATGTTTATTTATTTTTAATATTTTAAACAGTATTCACAACTAATTTTTTAAGTAATATAATACATGTTTAATTGTAGACTGATGTGTTAAAAAACTTATTCTGAGATACTGATATTGCTCGCTTTTGTAGAGTAGCTAACTACATATACATTTTGCAATTTGTAATTTTTACTGCGGTTGCTTTAAAGTTTGGTTGCTTTTGGCGCCAATTTTGTATATTTAAATGTTAGCATTTTAGCGTACTTATTTGGTCTGATGAAGCTCGTTTGAAACGAGTGAAAGCGCTAACCTTTTTTGTATTAAAAGTTTTTAACCTGCACTTTGTGGTTAAGCTGCATTCCTTTGTGAGAAAAATCAACAGTTAGCATATGGATACAGGAAAGGTAGAAGCTAATCTCTCATTTTCATTTTGTCTCTCCCTCTTGAGAGAATACTTTCAGAGAACAGGTAAGGTTAAGACACTGCATGAAAATGACTTCTCAAAAATATATGTCTTTTGTAAGGCAGTGATTAGAGGCAAAAAGTAAGATAGAGAAGTAATTTACCATTAAGCTAGGTCATGGCCAGAGGGAGTCCATGTTGCATTTTCCCCTCAAAGGTCCTTCCTCTCCAAAATGGAAAATGCATTTTTAGAAACTGATTCACAGAGCACCTATATTAGGGGGTAATCATTTGAAATGGTTAACCACTTAAAATGTCGAGACCAGCTAGAGTGAGTACCGAAACAGAGAGACTGAATGGCTGAAAGATTGGACTTACATATACTAAGCCCAAGATGCCATTTCTCAGAATATAGAGAAGTAATTTACCATTAAGCTAGGTCATGGCCAGAGGGAGTCCATGTTGCATTTTCCCCTCAAAGGTCCTTCCTCTCCAAAATGGAAAATGCATTTTTAGAAACTGATTCACAGAGTACCTATCTTAGGGGGTAATCATTTGAAATGGTTAACCATTTGAAATGTCGAGACCAGCTAGAGTGAGTACCGAAACAGAGAGACTGAATGGCTGAAAGATTGGACTTACATATACTAAGCCCAAGATGCCATTTCTCAGAATATTCTGTTTTCTCTCAGGTATGGCAATCATGGAGTTTGTATATATAAGTTTCAAAGGGTGTGAGGGGCTTGACCCCTATAACATGCATTGTGCAAAAAGAAGTTTTAAGGAGAAGATCAATTTTCGAGATTTGCTCTTCTCCTGTGTTTTTGGTCTTTTTTCGGCTTGTTGGCACTCTGTATTTTGAGTGCCAACATTTGAAAAGGGAGTCTCTGAAATATCCAATGATTCACTTCAGTGAGTCCTGTAACATGGAGACTGGCTGAAGAAAACAGACTTAAATACATACTAAAGCCGAGATGACCATATCTCAGAATATTAACTTTTCTTTAAGAAGAACAGGAAACCTCTTAGCTTCACACTTTTATTAACAAACTTGAGTGCTTTCGTCCAGGTATCAAGGACGTCATCAGAATCTGAAGTCGTCTGTGATATCTGGATGAAAGCGCTCAAATTTGTGAATAAAAGTATGAAGCTACAAGGTTTCCTGTTCTTGTTCTTGGTTGGAATTGTCTTGTGGTTTTCTACTAACTTTTCTTTAAGGTATGGCAATGTTGGATTTAGGATATATAAGTTCAGGGGATGTGAGGGGTTTTTTTTTTTTTTGAGTCTTTTTTGTTTTGTTTTTTTTTTTTTTTTTTGGTGCATCAACCCTTGGCATTATGAGTGTGACATTTCCATAGTGAGCCATCTTACGGTCTTGGCTGAATATGTTCAACAATTGATCAGTCATTAGTTTTACTGAAAGATCTTAACAGAGCTGCAGGCCACTAATTGGGGAACATTTTATGTTTAACTACACCTTAACTGTTTTCCAAATCTCTGAAGTAGGGACTGGTAAAGCAGATGAGAAGAAAATGCCTTGGAGCACAAACATTGTCAGGTGCTAAGAAAATCATTACATCTAAGTGGAAAATTTTGCTGCCTCCATTATCAGCGTAATGGGCTACAGTAGATCCAGTTTACTATAATGAACAAAAGTTGTAATTAGAAGGAGAATCCTCCAGCAAGATTTCAGTATGATGGACTCCTTTTACTGATGTTAGAGAACAACTGCCTGGAGTTTGAGGAAGTGTGGTAGAGTGTCAAAAGTATCTGTTGAGGTTGTGGCATTGTTGGGCATAAGTAGAATTTACAAATGCTCAAATCCTGTATTTTGTATTCTGCATTTTGCATTCTGCATTTTGCATGCTTGACTGTTTAGTTATAAGTGGTGGTTTTGTTGGGAGAATTAGTGCAACATTAATGGTTTTAGCAACAGTTTGATTATATATTTTTTTGTTTCAGCTACTATCTCTTTTGAACTAACAGTCATAAGCCAGATGAGGAAGCTATTGTATTTGTCTTTACCATCTACACCTATCAAGCTTCCTTGAGGTAAATTAGCATTACCTATTACATGTGTAATAACGATCTATGTCTAGTCTTTGAACACTTAAAATTTCGAATGTTATATGGTCGAGACCAAACGTTCGAAATTTCAAGTGTTCGAAGACTGAATTTCAATGGCACCATAAGGTACAGATAAGGAGAATTTTGCGTTTCTGCGCTGAAGTGTGGTCTCGTAGTTGGTATATTTAAGTAGGTGGGGTGTGGAGGGTAAAGGGGGGCTTACTCCCCTGCTCATACTGTTAAGGTGTGTTTTTCTTTTTTTTTTTTTATTTGATATTCAAATATCCAAATGGTCTTGACCATGTAACATTCGACATTTTGGATGTTCGAATATTTAACATAGACCCTGTAATAAGTGGCTTGTATTTTATTTTATCAGACCTGTTTACACAATTATAGTTACAACTGGACATTATGCTTATAGACAGTATACATAATGTCTTCCCTACACAATCTCGAGGAAAAATTCCTTGAGATTCAGTAGCTCACAGTAAAAGCGATGAACAGCATAAGGTTGAATACTTTTCCCCATAGAAAATTACTGCTGGAGTGACTTCTAATTGTGTGCCAGCAATGACTCACTTTCTAGAGAGATTTCTTCCTTCTTCAAGTTGGTATAACTTCATAACTGGTATAAGCTGAGGAGTATGGTGGGCTTGCCCCTATATTGCGGGGTGCACAGGAGCTTGCCCCCTGAAAAAAACAAGAACAAAAGGAGTTTTTCACCCTCTTGGTTTGCAGGTATTGTTTCATTGTTTTGAAGCATCAGCTTTCAAAAAGTTGACGTTTCATAGAGGAACTGTTCATAACAATAGGAAATGGAAGTGTTATGTTATATTTATGTGGTCAGCAAGTAATCACTGGCCAGTTTAAAAGCTGATGGACTGAACTGATGCATTAAAAGTGTGAAGAGTTTCTAATGTCTATGTAGTTTTGTAAACGTCCACACTTTACTGCTCACTATATTGCTAAGTTGTTTTTTTTTTATTTTTACTTATTTATTTACTTTGGAACTGTATAATGGGTATATCACTATGATATATATGTACGTATTATATATATATTTTTTTTCATTTGTTAGCTCTGAGTCAATGTTGTATTGTTAAAAAACTGGAATAAAAATTAATTAAAATGGTATTTAAATATGATTAGATTAATCTAGAGCAGTGCTCCTCAGGAGAGCAATACAGCCTCTCAGGAAGCATGAACGCTGAAGTTCATTCATATCAGGGTATTGGGAAGCTAAAAATTTGGAAAATGACTCAGATAATATTAGGGGAGCGTAAGAAACTGTAGAGAGCATCCCAGGGAGTGTTTATCCAGCCATTAGTATGCATGATTGCAATGTGGAAATAAAATCATAAAATATTTATCCATTTGATGTGATAATTAACAAAATGAGCTCTTGTGTCAAGGGCGCAGACGTGTGTGCCTTCCTCTACGCTGTAGCCTTCACTGAAATTAAACCTGAAGGCAGTAGCATCATCAAAGCAGAACTCTTTGGTGACAAAATAATCAAGACTGCTCTTCAGAAACTCTGACAATTTTTCTTAAAGAATCCATGGCATTTCTTAAGGATGCATGTTAAAAACAAACACTTGCTATACATCAGTAACATCATAACAGGTTCAGAAAATGAAGTTCTCAGAGGACATTGGTGTGTGAAATGGCATGGAGGCAGTTACACTGAAATGATTAGGCTGATCTTGAGACTTCACTATAACTGCATCTAAAATAAAACTCACTAAAATAAAATTGTGAAAGTGTCATGCTTCATTTAAGTTCCAAACAGCATTCTACTTTACCTCTTTAAGATTCCCACTTGAAAAACCCGGAGCCATGGCAGTGCGCACTTTCTTCCATTGTTCATCTTTCACAACCAAGATAGAACCATCCATGGACCGTTTCAGATCATACTTCTACAAAAAGAAAAAAAAAATTATATATATATATATATATATATATATATATATATATATATATTAGTATGTAAAAGGCACAAATGATGCTATGAGTAATTGAAACTCCTCACTCACTAATTATTTTACAATGTTATTTCAGGTTACAAATTGTTCGGCATATCAATATAATAAATAAAATAAATTGAGTAAAATAAATAAATAATACATGGATCCCCTCAAATTATCAATAGTATGATCCCAGTTATTCTCATTAGTAATATATAATTACCAACCGTGAGATGGGTAAGGCCAATCTATAACCTAACAGGATAGGTTAATTTGATCTCAAAAAAGGGAAATTGGCTAGGCTTAAAATGGCCCGCAAGGGCAGCTAGCCTAGCATTTACCTAAGAGCCCATGAGTGCTGGAGAAATCATCAGACTAAAGAAAGCTCAGAGATACATACCCCCTCTACTGCAAGACTCATGCTTTTTCATTCAATGCAACTCAGACTTGGTCTAAAAACTCATCCATTTCCATCAATGTATGTGTTGAAATACCTGCAGAAAAAAGTTATCTTTTGATTACCTGAAATTTAGCCGATTGCGGTTCATTTGCTTGCAGCTAAACACTTGTCTATTTGAGTGTGATACACACACACACACACACACACACACACACACACACACACACACCTCAAAGAATAAGCCAATTTGTCCTGCAAAGCAGGAGGCTAAAACTTTAATGAAGGTGAGTGCTTCCACCCATCAACAGAGGGCTTCTATAGAAGAATTACAGTTTTCAGTTTACAGATTTTAGTTGACAGTCACCAGGGAGGCACAGTGGTACAGCAGATAATGCTGTCACCTTATACCAAGAGGTTCTCCAGTTTGATTCTTGGCTGGGGTGCCTTCTGTGTGGAGTCTACATGCCCCCCCTGTGCTTGTGTGGCTTTCCTCCATATGCTCCAGTTTCCTCCTACATTCCAAAGTCGTGGAGTAGGTGTACTGACTACGCTAAATTGGCCATTGGTGTGTATGTGGGGTACAGAAGAAATATGAAATGCTAGCCACCCAGCAGTGTGAATATTGGCTCTAGATGACTATCACTGTTGCAGTGACACCCAACCCCATATGCAAAAATCATAATATTGGGTTGCTTATACTCTCTCTCACTCTCATTCATTCTCTCTCTCTCTATATATATATATATATATATATATATATATATATATATATATATATATATACCCTAACTATAACCCTGCCCCAAGTCTAAAATGCAGCATACCTTTAAAGGCAGTTTCCATAACACTAGCGCTATTCAGACATATTTCAGCTGAATGTTTGGCAGGGTCATGGATAGAACATTGCAAAAGGAAATCTGCTACATTTTTCAATGTACTGAGTTTCACCATAACTTTAACTGATGATATGTAAAAATATTCACAAGGGTAATCATTTTGGTGGCAACTTCCAAGAACTGAAAACCCCATATTTGTATGCAGTAATGCTTCCCCCATCCCCATCATTTTTCTTAATTTAGTTTAGCTGATGGGGTACTTGTTGCCTTTATTTAACTGTGTCTCTACAGTAATTTTAACTGTTTAGATTATGGTTCTCACCTTTTGTTTAGCAAAAAACAGACAAGGGCCACACACCCTCACACCTCCCATTACCCCACCCATCTCCTTCCTCTCCCCACCCATATTCCACCCATTTTGTGACATCATCGTCATGTCATGCGAGGAGGAACGCCCTTTTTTCCATTAGTCATGCTTTTGTTTCTATTAATTTACTAAAATTTCTGTTAAAAAGCAAAGCAAATCTGCCAAATTTAAACTCCAACATACATCTCAACATCTCAGAGCAAAAATTCTGGACAAAGCCATAAATAAAAGTAGGACAAAGGTTCAAAAGTAGGGACAATTTTTAAATATTGCTCTTACAGACTTAGAAAGTTGACAGAATAACAGGTTTTGCATTACCATTAATTTTCTAAAGGGGATGAAGTCTGAAACTCAAATGTCTGTCATTTTTTTTAACTTCAGTCTTCAAATTTTGCCACTAATTTGCCAGAAAACCACCCTTTTATAAAAAAAATGGACCAAAACTATGAGGCAAAAATCTGTACAGCTGAGAGGTATGACTTACTCTGATAGTCTGTTTCTTTTTTGAAACAGAATACCGGAGTTTGTACAGTGTTATCCAGATTACTGGACAATCGGTTTGAATTACAGATAGTCCGGAAAAAATGGATAGGTAGCAAAGCTCATTTATATACATTGTAATATGCATTTGTACTCATGCAGTCCTTACTTTTATGTACTGCGTCTAGGTCAAACAAAGCCAGGCATAGTCTTTCTTCTGTATGTATGTGTGTGATTTGAGTCCTTGGTTAAAGTCACTTTTTTCTGCTGCTATGCATATTGTTTTTCCTTCATGTTATTCACCTCCTGTCCCTTCCTACAATGCTTCAATTTTTTTTTTTTTTTTTTTTTTTGCGAAGTCTATGTTTTCAGTTTCTTCAGGAAGTTTTTTTTAACCTTTTGAATCTTGTAGATCAGAGTGTATGTGCTGTGTCTTTAAGGAGCATGCCAAAGACTGTACATGCACTTATAAATTTCAGACAAGCACAGTCACTAGTGCCATTTTGAAGGCGCAGCCACAGCATGAGCATGCATGATCGCAGTTGTTAGTTTGTATACAAGTTACTTTAGTTAAAGTCAGCACACTTCTATAGTGATGTGTTTCTATAAAATAAAGCTGCTTGAACAGAACCCACGAAGACTCTTCTATTGTGTCCAAAGTAGGAGAGCGACATGGTGTCAGAACCGGGATGGCAGAGAATAATATTCGAGCCATGAAGTGCAGAGACGACAGTGAAGATAAAAATAAGACAAACGAGCACAAAAAGAGCCAGAAAAGAATAAACGGTAATGAGAAGTAGCATGAACGGTTTATTTGATAAAAAAGACAAAACGGGGCATTACAAGGGCACAAACCACATTATTAAGCAAGCAGAAGGCACAAAAGGTTTATTAACTAAGGGAAATGTTTAAAACGACGGTATTTGATGAAACAATTAACAGTAAAGCAAAATGAGTGTGTTTAAAGCAAAGTGAGTATTTTTGAGGCAAAACAGGCATGTTTAGTGTAAAACGAGCACAAGAAAAGTACAATGGGCAAGGGCTTAAACGGCCAAAACAAATATAATAGGGAAAAAAGGGCATATTAAGCATGAATAAAGCGAGGCGACTGCATGTGTTTTGGCAAAGTGCTGTGTTTTGGCAGAACTAAGACTTTGTATTGTATCACGGGCATAACTAAAGTTATTCAAAGTATCTTAAAGTGTGTAAAAGTGCTCACAGTGTGTGCTTATTAAGGTACATGTATTTCAAAGAGTTTATTGTGTGCAAAGTGCAACTATTTTGTGAAATACAGTCAAATCATAACACTTTTGAAAAGTTTCTTGTGCTGGGTGTGTCTATTCACAAAGTGCCTTTATTACAGAGTGTTTATTGTACTGTAAAGAGTTGCCTAGCAAGGTACCATTTTGGGGAAATTCAGTATGTTGTGTGCAGTTTATTCGCAAAGTGCAATTAATTCGAAATGTTATTGACTTTGGGCAGGAGAAACCCAGTTCATTCACATTGTGAAGTTGTTTGAGATGTTTCTTAAAATGATGACAAATGACTTTAACAATGCAATAAATTACAAGAGTATTACAGTGCCCGAGAGACTTATTTTGCAAAGTCCAGTTATTCAAAGGGACTATGCATTTGTCCATTAGTATAATTTCGAGAAGCACAAAGGCATTGGACAGAGTTACAAATACTGGCATAAATTTCTGGCATATGTGCATGACTGCATGTTCATGCTTATTTGCAAAACTCTTCACTAGTATGTGTTAATATGGCAGACGGATTTCAAAAGCCCCTTACCTCTTGTATTTGATTAGAATATTGCAGAGAATTGGAGAATATCTGACCAAGAGTGATATTTTTATACAAGCAGCTTATGCAAACAGAGATGCACTCACCAGGGCATTCATTTTGCTAAACCTAGCTGGGTCAGAGGCCATAGAAAGAGAGGGTTCATTTGTGTGTGCACAAGCAGTATATGAAGGAGAAGGTGAAAACCTTCATATTGTTGTACAGGCTGAGTCAAGGGAAGACCCCGACTGTTTGAAGCACAAATATGTAACCCCCAGACAAATGTTACATTAGAGAGGCATTTGTTTTACATGAGAGATCAGAAACTAGGGAAAACTTTTGCAGCTTATATAACTGACCTGAGAAACAAAGCTAAAATGTGTCAGTTTGGTGACTTAAAAGATGAGCTGATAAGGGACAGGCTTGCGTGTAGTATTAATAATGCTGTTGTGAGAAAGATTTTGCTTTGTGACAGTGATTTAACATTGAGCAAAGCCATAGAGATTTTTCAAATCCATAAGGTGACAGAAAAAAACACAAGTATGCTTGCAAGTGACAAGAGCATGATGGTTTCAGTGGGTTCCAGAGCAAATGTAGCTAGCATGCAATACATGGCAAACAGAAGCAGGCCCAATCACATGGCAGCTACAGGGTTTCCTGGGAGGACACATAGCTTTCCAGGAACTTCTAAGAAACTAAAACAAACAGTGAGAAGGTCACACACAAAAAACAACCAGTAAAAACTAAACGAAAACTCTAGCCAAGTTAGACCTACCACTGCGTGATCTCTCAAACCTCTTGCATCAGAGGCACATGGGATATATGCAAACAACCCTTATGAACATCAGATGTTTCAGCCAATATGGCGATTTGGAATCTTCGTGATTTATTTCTTTTTAAGTCTTTTCAATGGACAATTTCAGGTCAATAAAGCCAAACCTCACTAGCTATAGATATGCATATTTCACCCTTGTTATGAACTCATCAGCACAGCACAAGCAGAATGTTTGACTAAGCATAAGATACAGAGGGTTGTTATAGCCAGCAGATGTCCATTACCATTAGGGTGACTGCAAAATATCCCAACTAAAACAAAGAGTGAGAAGGTCACACAGAAAAAAAACAATCAGTAAAAACTAAATGAAAACTCTAGCCAAGCTAGAACTTCCACTGAGTGACCTCTCAAACCTTTTGTATCAGAGGCACATGGGATATATGCAAACGACCTTTATGAACATCAGGTGTTTCAGCTATATGGGAGTAAGCTCAGTGCAGTACAAGCATGAATCAGCAAAACCAAAGTCTAGCTTTATTGTCAACTGTCGCAAATGTGGTTCAAATCATGAGTCTGGGAGAAGTGCTTAGCATTTGGCCAACAATGTCACAAGTGTAAAAAATGGAACCATTTCCAAAAGTTTTGTAAATCAAGCAAACCTCACACAGGTTGTAAAGAAAGATCACACAAAGAAGAAAGTTGATCAAGTAGAGCTAAAGCAGTCAGCTTTCTATGTAGACAGTATATCAGTGCTTGGTGAAACAGTTGCTGCAGTGAATTTATTAGCAAGAAGCGAAGTGTTTTGCACTGTCCAGATTAATGGAAAATCCACAGAGGTTAAAGCAGGCACTGGTTCAAAGTGTAATGTTATATCACCAGACACATTTGCTAAAGTGAGAACCAATGAACAACTCAATGTGGCCAGTAGTGCGAAACTTGTTGCTTATGGAGATGAAGAAATTCAAACCAAAGGCTCAGTGATGCTTTCATATTATTTGGCCAAGAACTGTTACAACTTGTTATTCTATGTAGTCCAAAGACCGGTACAGTCTTTATTGGGTATCAACGATAGTTTGAGAATGAATCGGATTTCTTTTGCTAAAGAAGTTCATCACATAAGTAGATTTCTGAGTTCTAATTTGTCTGAAGCCATTTTCTCAGAGTATGCTGATGTTTTCAATGACAAGTTGGGCAAACTTCCAGTTATGTATTCCATGAAGTTAGACCCAGAGGTCACTCCAGTAGTCAGACCAGTGAGAAGAGTTCCGATAGCTATGCAGGATAAAGTTAAGGCTCATATGGATAAAATGGTGCAGCAAGGTGAGATTTGTCCAGTCACAGAACCAACTGAAGCTCACAAAACAGGCTCAGTCGAAATCAGAATATGTATTGACCCAAGATATTTGAACAAAGCATTGAAGAGACCATATCATCCAATATGCACAGTCAAAAAGGTCGCAACTCTAATACCAAATGCCATTGTTTTTTTCTGTCTTGGATGCAGAGAGTTCATTTTGGCGAGAGATGCTTGATCACAAATCTTCATTTCTAACTACTTTTGGTACTCCGTCTGGCAGATACAGATTCCTAAGTATGTCATTTGGAATAAATTCTGCAAGTGAAACCTTTCAGCGTGCAATGGAGCAAATTTTTTTGGGTTACCCTTGTACCATAATACTAGATGATTTATTGGTTGGAGGCAAAGGTGAAGCAGGGCATGACAGAAACCTAAAGAGAGTTCTACACAGAGCACATGAAGTAAAACTTGAAGCTCAATCCTCTGAAGTGCAAATTCAGACTTCCAGAAGTTACATATGCAGGTTATTTATTTACCATTACTGGCTTAATACCAGATCCAACCAAGCAAGTAGCTATTCTTGAGATGTCAGCACCAGACAATGTACAAGCTCTACAGCATTTCCTAGGCATGGCCAACTATTTAGGCAAGTTTATACCAGAGTTGACAGGACCTTTAAGAGAGCTAACATGCAAAAACGTTGCCCGGTTATGGCTGGAACTGCACCAGAAGACATTTGAAGACCTTAAGCAGAAAATTGCCATCCCACCTACATTAAGATACTATTATGTGAAAAAAACAGTCACTCTTTCATGTGATGTTCTGGAATTTGGTCTTGGCACAGTTATACTTCAAGAGGGCAGACCAGTAGCCTAGACATCTGGAACACTTACCCCAAACTGAGATGCAGTATGCTCAAACTGAGGAGGAGCTTTCAGCAACAGTTAAAAACAAAAAAGAACCACGTCCAAAGCACTAGGCAGAGAATTTATTCCAAAATTACTTCACTTACTAAGCACTTTCACCATTACACATGGCATCATCAGAGTAAGTAAAAATCAACCACATCAAACATTAAATACACAGCCAATCACATCAACATCCAATAAGAAACAATGAAAATATACATTAATTTGAATAAATAAATATTAAACATTAAACGTGTCCACACACAGTAACATTTAAAACCATATTGCCAAAACTTGTATTGTGAGGGATACCTTGTCTCAAAAATAAATATATATATATATATATATATATATATATATATATATATATATATATATATAAAAATAACATCCACATAAATAGGCGCATAGAAAAATAAAAATAAAAAATAAAATACAACATACGCCACTGTTTACATTATATTCTATTAGCCCTGTCTTTTAAAACGGGTTTTAAAGAAATATATTCATTCTAACCCGGTGGGGTTGTAGCATCCAAACTTATTTGCCATTTGTATTCTAATAGTTCTACCTTCAACCTTTCATCTCCATCCCTCTCACACTGTATCACCCTGTCAATAACAAAAAAAATATATATTTTTAAAATCAACACAGTGTGTGTTATGCATATATAATGCATTGTGCATGTCCTTATTTTTTATGGCCCTCAGGTGTTCTGCAATCCTGTCTTTTAACCTACGAACAGTTTTGCCCATGTAGAATGTATTGCAACTAACACAAGTGGCAATATATACCAACTGTTGTGTATTGCAACTGCACCTATCTGGGCACCTCAAAGTCTTCATATAATTGGACACCAACACATAAGGTCAATCACTGATGAACCTACAAAATGTACAGGTTCCACATTTATACATCCAGGAACACTTATAAGTAGTTCTGTGTCCCTCCAAAATTTCTTTAATATTTCTTCCCCTAGAATATACTATTTTGGGAACATTCCCCAAATCATGTTTCATAGTTTCGTTAAATACTGTATCCCATACTTTTTTCACTACTTCAACACCATCAGTAGTTTAACTATTGTATTTCATTACTAGTGCCTTTCCTACCAAGGTGTTGGTCTTTTGAGGTATATCAGTGTCTTTGCCCCTTAAAATAGGTCAGTCTTTTCTCCAAGACTTCATTCCTGATTTTTAACAGCATCTTTAGGGGATATCCCTTGTCTATAAAGAAACCAATAAGGGTAAAAACTTCTTTAATACAAGTTTCATCATCGCGTACAAGTCTTGAGAGTCTTACCATCTGACCCTTCACTATTCCCCTTTTTTATGTGCGGGGTGGCCACTATTATAATATAACAAAGAATTACTGTGGGATGTCTTCCTAAAAATATTAGTATGTAAAGTGTTAGCAGATTTAGTCACTTTAATGTCCAAAAAAATCTCTTTTTCGTCCCACATGCTGGTGAATCTAAAGAAGGTTGTGGTGCCATTTAAATATTCAACAAAGGACGTCGCTTCATTCTCACTGCCCTTCCAAATTATTAATATATCATCTAAAAACGGTTATAAAGAGCAATCTTGTCAATGTATGGTGAATGAAATACAAACTTTTCCTCCCAATATAGAAGGACCAAATTGGCAAATCCAGGGGCACACTTGGCCCCCATTGCCCACCTGAAATTTGCTGAAATATTTCCCTTCAAATGTCACAAAATTGCTCTTTAACACCATTTCCATACATGATGTCATCATATTAATTTTAGCAGCGTTTAATTTATCACTATTAACCAAACTTTGGGTGAAATATTCAACCCCCACATCTTGTGGAATTACTGTAACTAGATTAATGACATCTATACTTAAAAAAGACCAATCAATGCTGACATTAGAAACCCTATCAAGTTTGTAAAGACAGTGCCAAGACTCTTTCAAGATGTGTGGAACCCCAGCCACTACCTTCTGGAGCCCTTCATCCACGAATGCAGCCAAGGGTTCAGTCTTACAACCCCAAGAAGAAACTATAGCTCTAAAAGGGGGTCTCTGGTACCTTTGTGAATTTTAGGGATACTAAAGATAACAGGTGTGACTGGGTGTTCCACATTTAAGAAATTAAATTCTGTTTCAGTCAATGCCCCCTGATATAGGGCATCAAATAAAAACAAATTAATTATGCGATAAGCTATGTGCAATTCATTAATAGATACCCTGTGGTAGGTGGTGTGGTCACTCAATATTGCTTGCATCTTGGCTATATAATCCAACTGGGACATAATAACCACACCACCTCCCTTATCGGGTTTCATAATTCTCAAGTCCTTATTGTTTGCTAACTCAAATAAAGCATCACTTTCCTGTTGGGACACGTTTTTGACAAAATGTCCCCCACATTCAGTAATGACCGCATTCTTGATTCCCATCATGCATAACTTCTCAAACGTGGACACATCTTTGTTACTGGGGGGTACAAATGCACTCTTCAACAGCCCCACATTTTTTTCATCACATACAACATTATGGTTGTCCTTAAAGTAAAGGGCCAAATTTAACTGCCTGACATACATTTTAACACTAGTAAGCACAGCCACTATGTTCGTTCTAAAATTAGGTACAAATGAAAAGCCTTTAATCAAGACATCATGATGAACTTCTTTAATGTCAAATGCACTGTAATTGTAAACATTGAAATTGGATTTGGTGAAAATTTTACACTGTGACAACAAGTTCTCATCATTAAAATATAATTCTTCATCATGGGTGGTGGAGGATGAAATTTCCCCTAAAACACAGTCAAAGTCAATGTCAAAGTTGTTTAGTATCTCCTCCTGTTGTTGTTGTGGCATTGTTTGTTCTGATAGTTGTTCACCCGTCGCTGTCCCTGGTAATTTGGGACCAGAACATACTGCTGGTTTTGTATCCCCTCTCCTGTTCTGTAATAGAGCAGATCACTTTAGTGGTGGATATTAGTCTAGAAAAGCATCAGATGTAGACGCACCATTGTCCGGCACTCCATCACCATTATCGTAATCGTCATTGATGTTTGCACAACTCTCATCATATTGCCCATGACTGTGTTTGACAAACCCATAAGTCTGATTGTTTTTGTAATCATCCGTATCCCTGGCTAACTTTTTAATTTTCGTTTGTATACTTTTCTCAACATATTTGTCAATGTTGCTGAGAACATCCCGATAGTGTTGTACATTTTGAAAAAATAATAAATCCCCCACAATACTTTCATTGAGCTTGGCAATTTCTTTCTCAAGAATAACTATCTTATTTCATTATTCTTGACAATAATATCTAACATTTGTAGACCTGTCTTGTTAAACAGATCTATCAACTCTTTGTAGGCTTGCGTCCCTTGGTCTATACCATTTGGATGTTTCCAAATCCTTAGTCCCTTGGGAACTTGTTGTAAAGATAGATTTAACAAAAAATGCATTGTCCAACTGCAACGCCCTGTATTTTCTACATTTAGTCCCAAATACTTCTAACTGCTGTTTAACAGCAAGTTCCATGGCTTTACCTTCCTTCGAAACTGTAAAGTCAAAAAGAGGACCTTGAAAACACTGTTTAAAGTCACCACCAACGTTGTTGTAGCTATTACAGTACCGTTTTTCACCTCTCGCGTCTGTGTCATAGTTATTACCAGATTGTCGGTTTTCACCTCACTCACCTGGTACATGACTGTTGCTTGCACATTGGTTTTTCACCTCCCGCAACAATAACATTCTTGTTGTTAACATTTCCAACAGCTATTCCGTTGTTACCTCCATTGGACGCGAGTGGCGAATGCAAGGTGAACAATTCAGCTTGCGGATCCGTTAACGTCACTGGGACAGTGCATGGAACATCAAGATCAGTTAGGAGTGACGTCATTCTCCTGACTGCAGCAGTTAATTCATCAACGGCTACTTCCATAGATGCAAAAAGAACCACAAGAAACAAAAGTGCTTGAATTCAACTCTCAACAAACTGCCACTCGTGCTGAAGTCGGGTTCAAAAAGTCAAATGAAAATACCCACAGGGTACAAAACTGATAGCAAAAAAGAACCACGTCTAAAGCACTAGGCAGAGAATTTATTCCAAAATGACCACTTACTAAGCACTTTCACCATTACACATGGCATCATCAGAGTAAGTAAAAATCAACCACATCAAACATTAAATACACAGCCAATCACATCAACATCCAATAAGAAACAATGAAAATATACATTAATTTGAATAAATAAATATTAAACATTAAACGTGTCCACGCATGTGTGTGTGTGTGTGTGTGTGTATATATATATATATATATATATATATATATATATATATATATATATATATATATATATATAAAACATCCGGATAAACAGGCGCATAGAAAATCCTACCCCCCAATGGGGGGTGTGGGGGGCGTAGTCCCCCACATTATCCCAATAGATTTACTAAAGATATATCAATGCATTTCTAATGGATATACTTTCTTATAATAGTGAATAAATTAAAATTAACCACCCATTGTGGGGGGATGTGCCCCCCACACCCCCCTTATTTAAAATTCTCACTCCTGGGTTGCAATGCAGTGGGGCAGGAGTTGATTCCATTTTCAACCAAATGAACTTCGACCAAGTGAGCTTTCAGTCAAGTGCAATGCCTGGTATCATTTTCGACTAAGTGTAATTCGACCAAATGTATGGAATCCATATATATATATATATATATATATATATATATATACACACACACACACACACACACACACACACACACACACATATACAGATATACATATGTATATAAATACATATACCTACACGACTCTCTCTCCCTCTCTCTAGATATATATATATGTATACACACACACACATATAGGTATAAATACATATACCTACATGACTACAGATACATATATATAATATATATATATATATTATATATATATATATATATATATATATATATATATATATATATATATATATATATATATATATATATATATATATATATATATATATATATATATATATATATATATATATATATATATACATATTTATTTATTTATTTATTTATTGCAGTTGGTTTACCAGGATAGTCCATTGGGCCACGAAGAACCCGTTTTCAATGGAGTCCTGGGGAGAAAAGCTCCAAAAGAATAAATGTACATTAACATTTGACAATAATTTCTAGGTACATTGTAGTAAAAGAACATAAGCAAAATATAAAAGTTTGTTACAATTAGATAGTAACAGCCTTGGTATATGCTATAGAATCAACAAACACAAACATAGAAGAAGATTAATAAGCAAACATAGAAGATGAAAACAGTAGGTTATGGTATTAAAGGGCATGTAGTAGAGTTGGTTATATAGTAGAGTAGGTTATGAGGGGTGGGTGCATGAGCACTCCCATAGAGATGCTAGGTGTGAGAAAAGAGATTTCTTGAAGGTAGAGTGATTAGTGGTAATGCGGATGTTAGGTGGAAGAGTTCCACAGGCGAGCGAGGCTGAAGGAAAGAAGGTTTTTGCCTGGGGGATGAGTGGGTTTGTGCACTTCTAGTAGATTCTGATTATTGGACCTTAGGACTCTGTTTGGTAGGTGCATTTTAAGGGCAGAAGAAAGGGAGGGACAGTTGGAGGGGTTTAGAATCAGCTTGTGGGCTAGAGTTAGTTGAGTGTAAGTGAGATAGTTGGGAAGTTCTAGCCATTTTAGTTTTTGGAGGGAGATACAGTGGTGAGTGGAAGACCTATGAGAGGTGGCAAATTTAGCAATTTTGTTATAACATGAGGAGAGCTGTTTTTTTAAAGAGGACTGAAGATTTGTAAGTAGAGGGGCACCATAGAGAAGGGAGGGATAAGAAAGGAAGTAGCTAGAGTGGTTTTAGTGGTGGATGTAAGATAGGCATTTTGTCTATACAGCATGCCAAGTTTTTGATGTGTTTTTTTGATGTTTTTCTGGAGGTGGGAATTAAATTTTAGCTGGTTGTCGATCTGGACCCCGAGTAGTTTGGTGTCTGACACTATTTCGAGAGGTAGGTTATTTTGACTGGTAACTAAGAATGAGTTAATGTTGGGGGGAGTGAGTTTAGAGGGAGTAAATAACATTAATTTGGTCTTGGTGGCATTGAGAGCTAGATGATTTCTTAGCATCCATTGCTCTGTGGAGGAAAAGGCATCTTGAGTAAGTTTTTGTAGTGTGGGGATAGAAGAGGCAGAGCAGATGATAGTAGAATCATCAGCATATTGGATGATGCTCGAGAGGGGGATAGATTTGTAGAAGTCATTAATAAAGATATTGAAGAGTAGAGGACCCAGTATGGAGCCTTGTGGAACTCCAGTAGGGGCATTTAGGTAAGAGGAAGCTGCTTTTTTCCATTTAACAGCTTGATTTCTGTTTGATAGATAGCTAGAGAACCAGTTCAAAGAGGAGGTAGAGAGGTAGAGTTTGGAGAGTTTTGTTAGGAGCAGACTGTGAGAGATAGTATCAAAGGCTTTTGAAAGATCAAGGAGTATGGTGGAAACAATTTGACCTGAGTCACGGGCTTTGTTGACGATTTCAAGAAAGGAGAGAAGGGCAGTCATGGTGCTATGATTAGGTCTGAAACCGTGTTGTGTGGGGTGATAAGTTTGTTATCTAGAAGATGAGGAAGAAGTTGGAGTTGTACACATTTTTCAAGGATTTTTGAAATGGGGGACAGGATGGCTATGGGACGGAAGTTATTAATGCTGTTATTGTTACCACCTTTGTGTAATGGTATGATAAATGCTTGTTTCCAAATTTGGGGAACTGTGCCTTCTTGTAGGGAGCGATTAATTAAGATGCTGATGGGATAGGCAAGGCTTTCAGCAGCAATACTGAGAAAGTAAGATGGGATATTATCAGGAGCATTGGTACAAGGTTTCAATTTCTGAAGGAATTTCTTAATGGTAGCAGTAGGAATGGGATTTAAAGTGAAGAGAGTGCAGTCAGGGGGTGTTGAATTCTGGGGTGGTAAGGATGAGGGTGGGATTTGTGTAGAGTAGGGGATAGTGGGATTAGTGGGTGGTGGGTATGGAGTGGATGCAGAGATATCGGGGGTGGGTGAAGGGGTGTTAGGTGTTGGGGAGGAGATAGAAAAAGAGGAGGTAAGTTTGAAAATAGAGTCAATGAAGAAGGAATTAAATTGAGTGGCTAAGTCTAGTTCTGGAGCATTTGGGTCTGGGGTGGGAGTATCTGGTTTGCTGGGGTGGAGGATAGAGGATATTCCTTTCCAGAATTTTTGAGGGTTGTTTTTGTTATGGTTTTGGAGTGTATAGTAATAGTTCCGTCGATCACAAGAGATATGTTTCTTAACTTTGTTGAAGCATTTGTATTCGTTAAGGAGTGGGGTTGCCTTATGTTTTTGGAAGCGTGCCCATGCTTTGTCTCTATGCTTCATGGTAGAAAGAGTAGTTTTAGATAGCCAAGGGGCTGATTTAGCTTTTAATCTCTTAGTCCGTAGGGGAGCTTGAGAGTCAAGTACTTTTAAGAATGTTGAGTTAAAGTATGAGACGGCATTGTCTAGAGGTAGTGTTTTTAGACAGGTCCAATTTACTGCTTTAAGTGAGTTAGAAAAGGTTATTGGGTTGAAGTTTTTTTGGTCACGGATAGTAATGATGTTGTGGGTCTGTTTATGGATAGTGGGAAATCGGTGGGTAAAGGTGGGTAGGTGGTCACCTAGTGGGTCGGGAAGGATACCAGTGTTGGTGAAATAGTGGGGATGGGAGACTAGAATCCAATCCAATATACTCCCAGTTGAGGGGTTATTGGCTGGGTAGGTGGGCAAGTTGCTTAGTTGTGAGAAATTGTAGAGGTTGATATTGTTGGTGTTTGCAGGAGCCTGGATAGAGGCCCAGTTAATGTTTACATCTCCAAGGATTATGGTTTCATTGCTAATGTTACTGGATAGCCAAGAGAGTATAAGTTCAAGTGTAGAGATGTTATCTCCTGGGGGGATATAGAGGGAAGCTATACATATGTGTTTGTGATTATTGATGTGTAGAAGAGTAAGGAGAAGTTCAGTGTTATTAAAATGTGGGATAGGTTTGTTGTAGGGAGAAACTACTAGGGAGGAGGAATATAAAAGTGCTACTCCTCCGCCCTTTCTGAGAGGTCTATCCTTTCTGATGATTGAGTAGTTAGGGGGAGTTATTTCAGAGTCCTTGATATGAGGTTTTAGCCAGATTTCAGAAATAGTCAAGATGTCAGGTTTATTGTGTATAAGCCAAGCATGAAGGTTTGGGACTTTGTTAACGATACTTTGCGGATTTAAGGAAGTGAATAATAAGGATTTAGTTGTGGTGGTTATAGAGCCAGGGCCTGGGTTGGGATGGATGTCACCTGATATGAGAGTACATATCAGGTTAGGTATAGAACAGTTTAGGTGAATAGATAGCAGTGTGGTGAGATTGTGGTTTGTGGTGAGATAGAGGAGTTTACTAGTGGTTATGGGAATTGAAATTGTGTGATGGGAGATAAGTTTGTATCGATAAAGAAGGAGGTTGTCTGAGGGGTATAAGTGGGAAATAGGAGAGTATGTTTGTATTGGGGGTGAGTTATGGTGGTTAGTTATGTGAAAGGATTGGAGGGTGAAGGAAGTAGTGGGTTGGGAGAGATGGTGGAGATAAAATAAGGAGAGGAGAAGTAGTAGTGGAAGGTAGATGAAGGAGTATTTAGGAAGCATGTTATAGAAGAGTGACAGTAGAAAGTAATGGAATGGTGTTGTATGGTAAATAGGAGATAGTATAGAGGAAGTGAAAGTTATGTTAGAAGTAAGTAGAGTAGTATTAGTTATAGAGGTGTGGTCAGGAAGAGGAAAGGAGTAGGATTGGTTAACAAGTTGAAAGTGGGGAGTAGAGTGTCTGTTGGTTTTGGAGGGAAAAGAGGAAGGTGTGGCAGGAGGTATGAATACTGATTGGAGTAGAATGGGAGTGGGAGTGTCTGTTGGAGGGATAAATGTAGACGTACTGGGGGCGTAATATATATATATTATATATATATATATATATATATATATATATATATATATATATATATGTATATATATATATATATATATATATATATATATGGATCTAGGACGTTTGATCGAATCAAACATCCGAATCCATAACCTCCGAACACACTAACAAAAAAAGCGCTTTTGTTAGAGCGTGCCAATAATAATAATAAAAAAAAAAACACTACATAGTTTCATAGGTAGGTACTAGGCTATCAGAGAAGTCAAACAAACAGCAAAGAACCAAACCAGGAAGTAAGTGCACACACAGCCAGGAAATGGAACAGCTCCTTGTAAGTTCACCAAAGCAGATTCAGTAAATCCAGGTAGGCACCAAACGAATTCAAATAATTCCTTTATTCAGAACCACAGAATAATAACACACAAGCGCTTTCGCTCAGAGGAATTCTGAGCTTTATCAAGTGACTTTCCTGGCTGTGTGTGCACTTACTAGGCTATCAGCCTGAAGGCCTACGTAAGCCTAGCAAACAAGGTTCCCTGGCTTACGCTACCCAAGAAAGTTATTTTCCTGTGCCAGTATTGAGCAGAGACACAGAAGTGATCCCGGGGTGTATTTTCTATTTCCCATTCACTCATCAAGATTTTTCTTGAAGAGTGCTAATGAAGAACTTTGCTTGACATAGATGGGTACCCTGTTCCAGAGTATGGGAAGTCTCTGGGACAAGAATCCATCCCTCCAGCATGTCCTGTTTATTGTGGTGACAAGATTTAAGTCCCTAGAGCATGTAGCTTGGAGAGATTGGGATTTCTTAAGGTGCAGCATGTCCAACAGCTCTGCGTTTGACATAGCTTTATATGTTAGGCAGAGATCACCTCGGAGTAGGTGATATGCTGCAGAGTAAAGCTGGAGTTTTTTTGAGACGGTCAGTGTAGGACATCTGTTTGAGGCCAGTAATCCTCTTTGTGAGGTACTTCTGTGGCCTTTCCAGATGCTGCAGATGTCTGTGGCCTTTCCAGATGCTGCAGATGTCTTGTGAAGTACATTCCAAAAGGGGCATTGCACTCTATAATCGGTCTAATGAGTGTCGAGTAGAGGGGAACAATGACCTCTTTTTTCCTGGATGAGAACCCTTTTATGATGAGGTGTACCACATAGAAGGACTTCCTGACTACTGTGGCGATGTGACTATCAAAGGACAGACTACTGTCCACCTGGGTCCCAAGGTCTCTTATCACACATTCGGTGTTAAGTAGACTGCTGTCTATGTAGTTGTTCATGGGTACAAAGTTTTTACCAAAGAGGATGACAATGCACTTTTTGGCATTGAGCTTGAGGCCATGGCTCTGACACCAGGCATCTGTCTCAGCGAGGCCCTTCTGTAGGATTTCCACATCATTTGGGGACTCGACTATGGCTCCTAGTTTGCAGTCATCTGCAAACTTAGTTAGCCAGAGGCCTTCTGTGTTAGCCTGTACTTCAGAGAAGTAGATACCAAACAGGAGAGGTTCAAGGACTGAACCCCTGTGGTACTCCACTTGTCACTGGTTTGAGGTCAGATTTGGAATGTGCAACTTTTACAGTGTGGGTTCTGTCAGTGAGCCAGTTGGCAACCCATCTTGTGACGTAGGGATTTATACCTAGTTTAGTGAGTTTAGCTATAATTCCAGAATGGGGGATGGTGCCGAAAGCCTTGGCGAGGTCAAAATAGTCTGTGTGAACCACCTTACCCTCATCTATAGCTTTGGTGACTGCCTCAAAGAAGTCTATCAGGTTCAGGAGGCATGATATGCCTTTCACAAACCTAACTGGGTGGAATCCAGAGTTTGGAGGTTACCGATGTCTTTGTTTATGAGTTCCATGATGTTCCATGAGTTCCATGATGATACGTTCCATGGCCTTGCAGACCAGGCTCGTCAGGCTAATAGGGCGATAGTTCCTGGGATCAGTGGTGGCTCCCCCTTTGTGGAGTGGGATAACTGTTGCTGTACGCCATTCAGTGGGCACAAAGCCTGATGTGAGGCTATAACTGAACATGGTGCTTAGGTGGGGAGCCAGTTCATTCTGAAGTTCATGTAAAATGCAGCCTGGGATGTTGTCCGGTCCCATGGATGCTGTGTTTTTGTTTTTGGCTTTAGAGAGTGCAGCTTTTACCTGCATAGTTGTGATTACCGGGACCCTGCATTCTTCCTGTATAGATATGGGCCCTTTGGGGGTGGTGGTAAAGTTAGCACTGAACCTATCTGCCAGGATGTTGGCAATATCAGTTGGTTCTGTAATTTACATGCCGTTGTGCTGTAACTCAGAGAAGATCTGGGTGTTGCTATTGACATTCCTGACATAGTTATAGAATGCTTTGTGGTTGTCCTTAGAATCAGTGGCGATTTTGTTTTCGTAGCTAGCTTTGGAGGATCTTATAAGGGATCTCAGCTTCTTACTGAGGCTGACGAGGGAGCTCCTCCACTCATGGGATTTTACTCACTTTTGCAACAATTTCTTCCTTCTGTTGTAGTTTGTTTATGGCGGAGGACCACCAGATTGGCTTCCTTTTTTTGGAGGAGAGCGTCTTGGTTCTGTCTGGGATAGCATGATCCATGCACTCATGTAAGTGCTTATAGAGTACATTTGTGTAGGATTCAGTCATAACTGTATTGTCCATCTGCATGGATGTCATGAAGTTTACGACTTCTGTCTTAAGAATCATGAAGGTGGCTTTGGAGAATTTTTTTACCGTGGATTCCTTAATGGGGGTGGGGGCAGGATGTGGATATCAAGGGTGATTAGCTTATGGTCAGATCGGACCAACAAGGAGTTGACTTCAGGCGTGGAACACCGGTCACTCATGTTGGTAATGACTAAGTCTAGGATATTGTTGCCCTTGTTGGGGGTGTGGATAAGTTGATCCAGGGCATTGAAGTTTATGTTTAAGACATTGTTTATGACATTTACGTTTTTGCAGGGGGGGGCTTCGCCCTCCTGCACCCCCCACATCCCCCACTTTAATATTCTCCCTCCATGACTGCACTACAGTGGGGAAAAGGGAATTTTCCCTTATCTGCACTATAGTACGGCCTCGACAACAGGCATACTTACACGAAAGTGCTTCTTCGGTGAAAAGCACTTTCGTGTAAGTATGCTCGCGCTTAATGGATTTGGATGTTTGATCATTCGATCAAATGTTCTAGATCCATATATATATATATATATATATATATGTATATATATGGAGATATATATATATATATATATATATATGTATGTAGATATGTAGATTACATATGTGTGTGCGTGTGTGTGTGTGGGTATACAAGTAAAACAACCAAAATAATCACCAAGAACGTAGTTTTAATGAAGCTTTCGGGCACACATCCCTTCATCAGCATATACAATCACATCTGAATGCTCTTTATATAGAGGGACTTTAAAAATCACATGATCAAAACCAGCCTATAATAATATACCTAAAACAATTACATCAATTACATAAATAAAATATAAAATTGACCTATATTTCTATACATAAAAACTCTAAAAGTACATTCCTTACTATACATTTAACAAACTAGTAGCTTATACATATATTTAACAGTTATATTATTTTATTTCCAATTGTTTTTTAACTAAAACAGGTTTTATACTTATTGCACTATTAAGACCTGGATTCATGTCTGCCTGAAGTCTGATTATCCAACCTAATTCTTTTAACTCTATAGCATTATTTATGTCCCCACCTCTTTTGCATTGTTTAACTACATCCACTACTCTAAATCTAAAACTATGATTCTCAAATTCCATAATATGCTTATATAGGGCATTTGTTTGTACCTTCCTATTGATTTCTGATCTATGTTCTATAATTCGGTCCTTTAGCCGCCTAGTGGTTTTTCCAATATAAAATGCATAACAATGCGTGCATGTAGCAAGATACACCAGTCTATTCGTATTACAAGTTGCTGCTACGTAAAATTTATATTCCTTGTTTGCGGTTGGATGTTTAAATATACAATCTGATTCTAAAATATCTTTACAGCAGGTACAATTCTGACATTTAAAAGTACCCAACCTATCATGTTCTAGCTTATGATGTCATGAAGTTTACGACTTCTGTCTTAAGAATCATGAAGGTGGCTTTGGAGAATTTTTTTACCGTGGATTCCTTAATGGGGGTGGGGGCAGGATGTGGATATCAAGGGTGATTAGCTTATGGTCAGATCGGACCAACAAGGAGTTGACTTCAGGCGTGGAACACCGGTCACTCATGTTGGTAATGACTAAGTCTAGGATATTGTTGCCCTTGTTGGGGGTGTGGATAAGTTGATCCAGGGCATTGAAGTTTATGTTTAAGACATTGTTTATGACATTTACGTTTTTGCAGGGGGGGGCTTCGCCCTCCTGCACCCCCCACATCCCCCACTTTAATATTCTCCCTCCATGACTGCACTACAGTGGGGAAAAGGGAATTTTCCCTTATCTGCACTATAGTACGGCCTCGGCAACAGGCATACTTACACGAAAGTGCTTCTTCGGTGAAAAGCACTTTCGTGTAAGTATGCTCGCGCTTAATGGATTTGGATGTTTGATCATTCGATCAAACGTTCTAGATCCATATATATATATATATATATATATATATATGTATATATATGGAGATATATATATATATATATATATATATGTATGTAGATATGTAGATTACATATGTGTGTGCGTGTGTGTGTGTGGGTATACACACAGACACATACACACACACACACGTGTGTGTGTGTGTGTGTGTGTGTGTGTGTGTGTGTGTGTGTGTGTGTGTGTATATATATATATATATATATATATATATATTTTTTTTTTGTATGAATATGTTTATAGATAAAGACAAAAAACACAAACACATTATACTATGTTTCGTGTCTCTATTTTGGAAGTGTATGCAGGCATCTTTATGGGTTATATTATGTCTCACTGACTTTATACTACACATTCAACAGTGAATTTAAACAAAAGGTACACTGGTTTTCTAGCTATTCCCACTGAATGCTATAGTCCTGCATTTTGCACTCCTACTGCACCTCTGAACGTCTTTGCTCCTGCATTTTCCTGGTGAAGTAACCATTCATTTGCACTTTGGTTAGGCAAAACACTGCAGTACAGTTTAGTTTTTACCTGCTTTAGTTAATTAGAAGCGAAACATCTGTGTTGATGATTAGCACAGTTATTGTGCAACATAGTGTATAAGTACATGGATCATCGTGATTATTTTCTGGATTTGGAAAAGGAAAACTTTGTTGAGCATCTGTCATTACTAAGAAGCTTGTGTGTCATGTTTGATCTTAACAGTGATAAGTGCCATTCACTAGGAACATCAGTGAGAAGTTAAAACAGCTTTAAAAGATGTAATACACTTTGCTGTCACACACAAAGGGCAAACGTGTGACAGTGTGAAGTGTCTAACAGCTTTTAAAGCTGCTCATTCATTCTAGATGGCTTTCTTTTCCTCTATTGCAGTAATCTTTGCATGATGGGGGTTGCCTGACAGTGACCTGATGTCGGACAGTATACAAAAGACTTTTACTAAGAGGTGGATGATGCATCGCATGTAGGCTGCTGTCGGACGACAGCCATAAAAGTGTCGTATGTGGCTGGCAACTCACTCATGTAAAGAATACTGCAACAGCATGATTTCTCCACTTCCATTAATAGCCAGACAGTCAATGCTGTCTTCTCCTTTCCGTCATATAGTTTTATCTTCCCATAAGGCTTCTGCAAGAAAACTTTACAGAAGTAAATGGAAAAGGTTTGTTTTTTGGGCACAGCAGGGACACACTGACCCCTTCTCAGCTCCCGTACAAAGTGTTCTCATGTTCTGGCAATGAATTTTACTGTGGAAGCTAACTCCTCAACATTTAGTCAGTTAGCAGGCATCTCCTACTTTCATATTTTGTTTGAAGTTGGCTTCATCTAAGCTTTGCAAGGCTTTTCTGAGAGGCATTCTCCTACTGAGACCTGCTTATAAAAATCCAACTCCACCAAAGGATTTAAAGCTGGTACTGCAGGCCTTAATTCACTTCCCTTTTGAACCAGCAACAAAATGTGATCTTTAATTCTTGACTTGGAAAACTGTTTTTCTAGTGGCCATTACTTCTGCTAGAAGAATTTCAGAACTTCAAACATAGTTCTCTACTTGATTTTTCATAAGGATAGAGTATAGTCATGCACCAACCTTTCTTTTCTTCCTAAGGTCAGAATCCAGTATTTAACCAGTCCATTAGTCTGCTAGTTTTCTTCCCTAGATTTACAAACAAACATGTTGCACTTACTGGATGTTCACAGACAATTATGTTTTTACTTACATAGTACAAAAGTAATTAGGAAGACAGATCAATTATTTTTTCCTTTGCAGGCTGTAAATTGGGCAAATCAGTTGTAAAGCTAACTTTAGCCAGATGGTTGATGGATTGTAAATGGGACCCTTGCCTTCTGGCCACTCTCTGTGCATCAGATCTAAGATTTTATAGCTTTCAAAGTGTAAAACACTTTGCAATCCAAACACACCTCTCAACTTCTTTGCTCCACAATTCTAGATAAAACCAAAAATTACGGGAAGCTACAGGACAAAAATCAGGGAAATTTTTAGATACTGCTCTAATTCACTTAAGAACTTACATGAGGGACTGGGCAAAAAAAATGAGCCAAAAATCAGGGACATTCTGTAAAATTCTGGATTCCTACACTTAATTTTTCTGTAACTAGGAGTACATCATAACAGTTAAAGCTCCATGCACTGGATATAATTATATCTGGGTCCATCCAATCATAACTCACTTATTCTGTGTTCTTCACAACAATGTCAAGATTCACCCTCAGGTTTTACTTCCTTCTGCTCTCGAGATGAATTTTCTCACATCCAAGTCTTGAGCACATCAGCTTGGCTGTGACTATTGACCGGATAATAATTCTTGTTATCTACATACAGCTGCCAAAACGTAAAGGAATCATTACTTCAAGCTCCAGTAGTTAATCTCAGTGAAATGAGAAATTAAATATATCTCCTTCTAGTATGTCTGGTGAACAGACAAAATAAAATCACAGAAACACATACATTTGCTGATGTACACTTTTCCAGGAAAGTCGGCATTTTTTTTAAATATCAAATCTCTGCAAGTAAGTGTTAAATGTATGAGTACATTAGTTACATCACTCTCTGATTTATAAGTTCACAGGCAAGTATTGGGATAACTACCCTTGTAGACCACTTTAAGCCTAGCCAATTCTCCTTTTGTAAGGATCAAACCCGTCTGTAAGGCAAGCACCTTAGCCATCATGCTAACCCACTATTAGCATCAATATATTAAAATAAGCTTTTAAGTGCTAACTTATTACACAAATCTCTCCTAAGTGATCTGGTACAGTTTTTCTGTCAAATACACATAAAATCTGCAGCAAAATATGTTCTTCTATTGCAAGAAATATCACTTAACTATCAGCATTCAAAAGAGTGTAATGCACCAATAGGTTTATGAACACTATATGAAAAAACATCAGCATGAGTTCTGTATCGCTGCATATCTGCATGCAGTCTGCATACAACTGCATTACATGAGAAACGTACCCGGCGGTTAGTGAACAAGGACAGGCACTCTTTAATCAGGATGGTTTTAAGCATTTCTGTATCCATAACACAAAGCAGTGGTAGCCTGCCATCATAAATCCTGTAAGAAACATGGAAATGTTTTGTTACAACACTGTGTCAAAAAATGTACCACTTCAATAGCTACTCAAACACTAACATGCATAAGAATGTAAAAATCTAATGTCTGGAAGATTTATAGACTTTTTAAAGGAATATCCTTCCTTCCTTCCTTAGACAAGTGACCAGCGCTCTAATGTATTATACTGGCATTATTTAGTCGAGACTGGGGCAAAATTATAACAGCCATGTGATGTCAATTGCAAACTACAACAAGCCATTTAATTTCAAGACAAATCTTTCAACTCTGGCATTTTTTAATATCATAAATACTCCCCACAATTTGAGACATTTCTAACTAAATATAAAACACTGATCTCATGTTAAAGTTGGAGAAATGTGTTCACTTAGTGGGACTATGGTTTTCAAAGAAACATAGCTTTCCAAAACTGGTTTCAGAGTTGACAGGCTATCTTGTGATCAGTGGAGAAATTAATACTGTTAAGTCAAGAACTGCCATGAAACTTCATGTGATGACCATATGTACGATTCATCCAAGTGAAACTGTACCAGAAGGAATTGATACTTACTGTATTTTAATTAAGTTACAACAACAGTCTTGTTGTTTCCCATTCTGAGTCAAGTTCCCCCTTCAGCTTTGTCATTGTAGCAGCTTTCTGGCAGAAGTAGGGTGAGTAACAGACTGCTGATTCTGGAAATGAGGTGTACCGCAGCTCCTGTAAGCTTGGGTGATGTGAAATTAAGGGCCACATGACACCAAAGGTCCCATACTGACAGCAAACAAGAAACGGTCATACAGTCCACATGAGTGCCTTCACTGTGACTCCAGCTGTACTCCCTACATAGCTGTAAACCTGTAATTCCATGAACTGACAAGGAATGTGAAAAACACAACTGCAATTGCATATATTTCTGCAATGCTGAGTATAAATAAAAGTAGACTGAACTTTCATGGGGGATCTTAGTCTGGCAGTACAGGGCATACATGCATAATAGCAGATCAAATCATCCCAAAATACCAGAACAAAGTATTTAAACTTCACTAGAAGATAAACAGAGTGAGGTAGAGATACAGGTTCATTACACTGTAAACAGAGCGAGGTAGAGAGAGAGGTTCATTACGCTGTATCTTTCTCACCTCTGGAACAGACTCCCAGTGCATATTAAGTAATGTCATACATTACCCTCGATCAAATGGGAGCTGGGACTCATGATCCTATAATGCAAAATGTGTGGCACCTCATAATGCAACAACAAAAGCCAAAAACAGTATGCAAAGACTTCTTTGGTCAATCTTAGTACTCCGTTCACTCTCATTGCATTACAGCCCACAAAGAAGTCCCACTAATACTTAGAAGAATAAAAGTTCCCTTCATCTTGGAAAGGTATAGTAAAATCTGTACTGAGTGTCCCTACCAGTGACCAAGATAAGTTATCAAAGCAGCTGCTACGACTATGGTTAGAAAATTAATTCCTCTAATTCCTCCATCATGGGGGTCGCACCTATACAGATAAATAAGAACAGCAGTCTGGGAGATGTTCTGAATGATGATGGGGACATTCGGAGTGAAAGTACAAGGAGGTGTAATATACAAAGCAAAAGACTCACTATCAAATTAAAGCCGAGACAACTGAAAAACAGGTTAGCAATATTGTCCAAATGCTGTATACTACTGCAAAGTCATCTATACACAAGGGAAAAAACAGTCAACTGCTTTTCTTTTGCTAGGTGTGACCAAATTCAAAGCTATATCTCATCTGGAGATATCAACAGTGCAGAAAGTGAAAAGGGCCCTATTCTGACTGATGAGCAGTCAAAAAGAGACCTGTGCATCTGTTAACTGGTGCAGTGTGTGAATATAGCTTCATAGGCTCATAGGTGTGTACTAGGCTAATGGCCCTGGAGCCTTTACAAGCCTAGCCCATAGGATTACCCTGGCATCATGTCACCCAACCTTAGTTCCTAGTGCCTCTGCTGAGTAGAGCCACTGGAGTGATCCCTGGGGTGAATTTTCTATTTCTCATCCACTCATCAAAATTTCTCTTAAAGAGGGCCAGTGAGGTGCTCTGCTTGACATGTATGGTAAGTCTATTCCATAGCATGGGCAGTCTTTGGGTTATGAACCTGTCCCTCCAGCATGTTCTGTGAGGTTGTGGTCTCCGGAGTATGTGGTGCAGAGGGATTGTGATTTCTTTTGATGTAGCATTTCTAACAGAGCTGGATCAGACATGGCTTTGTAAGTCAAGCAGAGATCGCCCCTAAGTAGGTGATATGAGACTGAGAATAGTTGGAGTTTTTTGAGTTTGTCCATATAGGACAAGTGTTTAAGACCTAGGATCCTCTTTGTGAGGTTTTTTTGCAGCCTCTCCAGTTGTTCCAGGTGTCTAGTGAGGTACATGCCAAATGGGGCATTGTACTCAATGACTGGCCTAATGAGGGAAGAGTAGAGGGAGACATGACCTCTTTCTTCCTGGATGCAAAACCCTTAGTAATGAGATGTGCCACATAGGACTTTCTGACCATAGTGGCAACGTGATGGTCAAAAGAGAGGTTGCTGTCAACCTGTGTTCCCAGATCTCTTAAAATGTCTTCTGTGTTCAGTGGACTATTATCAATGTGGTAATTCAAGGTAACCGGGTTTTTCCCAAAGGGGATGAAGACACATTTTTTGGCATTGAGCTTAAGGCCATGGTTCTGACACCAGTCGTTGGTCTCAGTGAGGCCTTTCTGTAGGATGTCAGCATCACTTGGGGAGTTAATAATAGCTCCCAACTTGCAATCATCTGGGAACTTGTCAGCCAGAGTCCCTTCGTGTTGGCCTGGACTTCAGAGAAGTAGAAACAGAAGAGGACCCAGGACCGAACCCTGTGGGACTCCACTCGTGAGTGGTTGGCAGTCTGACTTGGAGTCAGCTACTTTCACACTGTGGGTTCTATCTGTGAGCCAGTTTGCAACCCACCTAGTGATATAGGGGTTGATGGGTAGCTTAGTAAGTTTTTCTATGATTCCTGAGTGGGGAATGGTATCAAAGGCCTTGGACAGGTCAAGGTAGGCTGTATAAACCACCTTACCTTCATCCACAGCTCTGGTGACTGATTCAAAAAAGTCAACCAAGTTGAACAGGCATGATCTACTCTTCACAAAGCCAAACAGTATAGGATCCAGAGTTTGGAGATTCCCTATATCCTTGTTTATTAAGTCCATGAAGATGCGTTCCATAGCTTTACATATCAGACTCGTCAGGCAAATGGGGCAATAGTTCCAGGGGTCTGTAAGTCGCTCCTCCTTTATGGAGATGGATGACTTTAGCAGTGCGCCATTCGGTGGGGACAAAGCCTGAGGTGTGATTGCACAGGGCACACAGGTGAGGTGCCAGTTCACTCTGTAGTTCATATAGAACACAGCCAGGGACACTGTCAGGTCCCACAGAAGCTGTATTCTTGGCCTTGGACAGTGCTGTTTTTAACCTGTGTAGCAGTAACACTGGATGTCTGGCAATCTACTGGTATTGTGATTGGTCCTTTGGGGGGGGGGGGTTAAGTTAGCACTGAATCTGTTTGGCAGTATATTTGCAATATCTGTTGGCTCAGTATAGGAGATACCATTGTGCAGTAGCTCAGAGCAACTCTGGGTATTGCCATGGAGATTCTTTACATAACTATAGAAGGCCTTGTGGTTGTCTTTACTATCTGCTGCAATTTTGTTTTCATAGCTAGCTTTAGAGGATTTGATGAGGGATCTCAACCTTTTGCTGAGGCTGATAAGGGAGGCTTTCCAGTCTTGGGACTTCACCTTATTCCGCATCAGTTTCCTCCTTCTGTTGTAGAGTTTGTTTAGGACAGGGGACCACCAGACTGGCTTCCTTTTTTTTTTTTTTTTTTTTTTTTTTGAGGAGAGTGTCTTAGTTCTACTGGGTATGGCGAGATCCATGCATTTGTGTACGTGTTTGTACAGTGCATTGGTGTATGATATGGCGGTCATGCAACTATTCTCCATTTGCATGGGTGCCGTGAAGTTAGCCACCTCTGCTTTTAGGAGCCCAGAGTTAGCTTTGTTTTCAATTAATATACTACAAGTCTTTGGGATGATGAATGGGGAAGGGCCACTTAGGAGTGCACAGCAGGGTAGCACAATCCCCTAAAGTAATGCACTGAGGTCAAGGCAATCAGGAGGAGTGAATTGTAAGGTAGAATGGTGCAGAGCAGGGCAGGCCTTGGCACTCTGCACCTCAATAGCACATAGTATTTTGGGGGACCTGCAAAATCAGTTGGATACAGCCTACTGATGAAGCTAACTGTGGTTAGAATACACAGAGGTAACATACTCTCTATATATAACTAAAGTGTTAGGTGCTTGAGCAGGGGTACAGATTATTACTAGGATACAATGTATTGATACACTGTGTGCCCTACATACGAGTGGTACATGAAGTACTCATGGGAGTTATAGACTATATGCCATACAGTAGATATGGCTGATTAGCTCCATCATTCAGCATATAAAAAGACAGTGGTAATCAGGCTAGACCATGACTAATGAGTTGGCCTAACACCAAGAGGTGGGCAACAAAATTCAACAAAGTTTTTAACTGCATTGTATTTATTACCCATTCCTGCATACCAGTGCTCACTGGTATCTTCTGTACACTTTACACTCTGTATCTAACATCACGGAACTAAAGTGTCCGGCCACGTTATAATCTTCTGCCGTAATGTTAGAAGCAGCATTTTACAGGTGGTATGACAATCCAAGGTACTTTGTGGGCCATATCTGTGTATACATACGTGTATACATACTCTATATAAACACACACACACACACACACACACACACACACACACACACACACACACACACACACACACACACACACAAACACACAAACACACACAGATATGTATATCAACTGATGAATGTCAAATGACAAAAAAAATACCTATTCTTACCAGAAGAAAAAAAAGGAGAATATTTGTACCAGTAGCTCCTATAATTTATAGCACACTGAGAAAGTTAAAGCACTTCATTTTGACCACAAATACAATGACGACTAATAGGGATCAGACATGTGCACTCTCAAACAGTTTGCTCCTAGGGTGGCTGCTCCCTTCACCACACACTAGCTACACTACTGCCTAAAATGACTATATTAACATTCAGGACTTAACACAGGGACACTGATGTAGGCATCACTGCCAATCGCACATATTAATGTTGACACTTACGTACATTCACTCAATCCCGAGTGCTTAAACGCTAACTGAACTTCTATGCATTCAGTCTGACACATTACATCCCTACACACAGACACACACACACATTTTATATATATATATATATATATATATATATATATGGTTCTACCTGACACAGCTGAGAAGAAGATCGGTTGCAGAACATCGACAATGCAGAAGACCGACACGACGGATGACAACACCAACGCCGAGGATGCCGACATGGGGAAAGGCTGTGTGAGTATGCCTGTGGGGATAGGGTGGGTTAAGTGAGTTAGGGTTAGGGCGATAGGGGTGGGTTAAGTGAGTTAGGTGAGTTAGGGTTGGTTAAGTGAGTTAGGGTTAGGGAGGCGGGTTAAGTGAGTTAGGGTTAGGGGCGCGATAAGGCGGTGGTAAGTGAGTTAGGGTTAGGGGCGGGGTAAAGTAGTGACGGACCTTAGGGTTAGGTTTAGTGTGGGCTTGTAAGGATTTTGGTGTGCTTGTGTTGTGTGTGTGGTTTGTGGAATGGGGATGTGTTTTGTTTTGTATGGGGTTTCGTGTTTGTGTACCGTCGGTTATTTAGTTATCGTTTTATGTGGTTTCGTGTTTATGGACTGTCGAATATGTGGTGTCGGTGATGTGGTTGTCGGTGTTGTGTGGTTTCGATTATGTCAGGTAGAACCATATATATATATTTATAAAAGCATTGCGAGTGCGATTATTCACGTGTGTGTTTTGATTTTTGGTTGTGGTATGTCTGCACTTTGTAGATGTGTTAATATGTAAACTGAACAGGCAAAACAGACTACTGAAAAACAAAATAGAGAAGAAACCACACAGTAGCACAGAACGAAATGATAAAGCGCTTTTCGTTTATTCCAATAAACAAACTTCTTCAGATCAAGAAAAACAAAAAGTCACAGCTTAAATACTCTCTGGGCTAATACTTACAAAGTCAATTAACTACTTAAAGTGAAAGCTGACTTACAAGACACGCCCTGTTTGCAAAGACAACTAGACTAAAAACTGCTTTTAAAGTAAAAGTTAAAAATTCAAATAGTCAGACTAAAAGTACAACTAGCGTTGTCTATAAAAAATGTGTAAATCTAGCCTACTACTAAGCTAGTGAGGCAAAGAAATAATAATTACAAGTGCATAAAAACTCCGCTGGTGTTTGTAAAACTGAGTTAATACAAATACCTATGTTAGTGCACTAAACTGTGTATGTTGAAGCACATCAAGTGTGCTGGACATAATTGGTAATAAGTAAAGTATCAAGATAAAACTACAAATTCTCAGCAAAAAATACTCAGCAAAAAATACACATAGGGTCACTAAACCAAGGTGCTCAAAAGCATTAGAAAAACTGCGTTGTGCTAGTGTGGAAGTTAACCTGACACAGCCTACCCTATTAAGGCTCCTAAGTTTAAGAACACTACTTAAAGAACAGTTCTCATTCAGACCTGGTGAACTGTATGCGTTGAGTCTAATTTGCCAAAACAGCTCTCACTCTTCTAACTTAAGTGGGAGAGGAGCACCCCTGAAGTCCTGTGTGATCTGGTCAATAATCAAGAATTTAAACATATGGTTGGGATAAACTGAAATGTGTTTTGCTAGTGCATTATCAAGTTTCTGCTTCCTGATCGCACAAGTATGTTCATAAATGCGGTCACGTAGGCGTCGTTTTGTTTTGCCCACGTAGAAAGCTGTACAGGTTTGGCACATAGCTAAGTAGATCACCATTCTTGAATTACAGTTAGCTCTTAGGTTCAACTTGTATTCGTAATTGTGAACTTTAAATCTATTGGATTCCAAGATGTACTGACAAATATTACACGCCTGGCATTTAAACATGCCAGCTGTCATTGTTTTTTTAATGTTATGTCGTTCAAGGAGGGCTTTGAGGTTTTTTGCCTTTCTATAAATAACCAATGGGTGATTACCAAGTTTTGGTGTACTGTGTTGTCCTTTTTGAGTAAGTCCCAATTTTTACTTAGTGCCTGAACACAGTCACTACTATTGAGACTGTATGTTGTTATGAATGTGACACCAAAACATTCAGAAGGATGCCTACTTGTGTGGACATTTACTAAGTCTGTGTTCGAGGATTCAGTGTCATTCATAAGAACCAATTCTCTATTCAAGATTGGTTTATAAAAATGACACTGACGCTTAGACGGCACTTCTTCTATAATAGTGTCTAACATTTCATGTGGGTAATCCCGGTGTAAAAACATATTCCTTAGGTGTCCACATTCATTGGCAAAGTCACTATCCAATGTGATAATGCGGGCTGCCCTCACTAGCTGACCTTTGACAATCGCCCGCTTCTGATGAAAAGGATGACAACTTGTGTAGTGCAGGAATGAGTTGGAGTACGGTACTTTCCTATATATATTAGCTGTATATTTGTGAAAGCTAGTGTCTTTAGATAGTAAAATGTCCAAGTATGGGATGACTTCAATATGGAAACTAGCAGTGAATTTCAAAAACTGTGTAGTTGAATTAAAATAGTCCACTAACGCTTCACTCGTGGGCAAGTCACCGTCCAGGAGGATAAAAATATCATCCAAGTAACGGGTGTAAAAAATCGCCTGGTCTTTAAATGGGCAGTTAGTGGACACATGATCGTGTTCCCATTGTGCCATGACTAGATTGGCAACACTGGCCCCACAAGGGGAGCCCATGGCTACTCCAGTTTTTTGCAAATAAAAGCTGTTGTCAAATGTAAAAAAATTGTTAGACAAGACTAGGTCCAACAATTTGTGAACCAGAACCAACTCATTCCCACTACTACCATTAGATCTAAGCACTTGTTCTACCCAGTCCACTGCTATGTCTTGGGGAATGCAGGTGTACAAATCTTTAACATCAATAGTAAGAAAATTGTACCTTGCGTTGAAATCTAACTTGTTAATTTTACCAAGGAATGACCAAGAATCTTTGCAGATCTGTGGAAAGTTGACCAAGTATTTCTGTAAAATGTTGTCAATGATTTTAGCACATGGATAGGTAGGAGGACCACGGCCATCTACAAGTGGTCTCATGGGTGGGTTGTGGACATCCTTGTGGATTTTAGGGATACCAAACAAGCACGGGAAACGAGGGTAAGTTGTTGATAAGTAATTATATGTGTGTTGTGTTACCCTACCCTCGATGAACATTTCCTCAATGTGGTCTTTGATTGTGGTGTACTCTTTATTTATTTCAAAACGTGAGCTGGTAGAATATGAAGGACTGTCCAACAGGCTAAACATACTATCTTGATAGTCAACTTCATCAAACACAACAAGACCCCCTCCCTTGTCTGGTTTACAGAATCTAATATTATGAAATTTAATCCAGTCAAGGCATTCCATTTCTTTTTTATTATTAAAATAAGCACTCGATGTTCAATGGTGTGGTGTTTTGTTGAAGTTTTGATGAATGTCTAATTCGCAAACCAGTTCAAAAATTTGTAAAAGGGGATGGAGTGGGGGGTTATAGGTACTAGGAATCCTAAAATTATTGTCGTCAAGGGGTAAGAGCCTCCAAACAGCAAGTTCAAGTTAAGCTTCCTAACGTATAATTTTAGGTCTATAATTGATTTGACCAGATCTGCTTTCTGAGCTGGTATGTAAGTGTACCCTTTGGACAATAACTCGACTAGTTCGGGTGTAATATTTGCAGTAGAAAAGTTGTATACATTAAAATCACCTTGTTTGTTCATGAGTATAACAGGAGTGTTAGCAGTACTTTCATTACAAACAGCAGACATGTTATGTGTATTTGTCTCAGTTGTTAAACAAGGGTCACATTGCCCATCAGTAAACCCTGGTGTAGTAACAATGTCAACTTCAAGGCAGTCTTTCAATGGACTGTTGGCGATGGCTTGATGGATCGCTACTGTCTCTGCTTGTTCCTCTGGTGGGAAAAAGCCGCCTGTTGTTTTGGCTTTGCCCCTAAAAAATTAGCGTTGTTGGACCTAAGATTGTAATGCCCAGTTTTTTTATTGTTGTTGTTACAAGAGTGATCTAATAGGTCATAATCTGAGTCAGATGGAGCATTAGAACAGTCAATGGATGGACCCAGAGGATGACCTGCCTGAGCAGAGTTCACATTTGTAGATGGTTCACCATTATTGGGTTGAACGGGTTTGACATTCCTTTTTGGGGGCTGCCAAACTTGTGCTGATGGAGGTTTAGGATAAGCTGTCTCATCCTTGTAAGCCTTCAAGTCTCTGTCAATTTTCCTAGTTTTATTGTTTTTCAGATTACCAAGGTACTGCTCAATACTAGAAAAAATCCTGTTATATTCATATTTATAGCGAACAAACTCTGAGTCCAGTTTAATAGTTTCATCGAGTTCTGAGACTTGTTTGCTCAGAGCTTCAACCAATATTGCATAATGTTTGATCATTAAGTTAAGTAACTCAAAGCCTTGCCGATCAAAAAGTACAAGAAGGTCCTTATGGAACTGTGAATTGACTACCAGACCAGTTGGGTATTGATGGTGGCGAAGGCCTTTGGGAACTATCTTGAGTTTCAAACATTCTTGAAAGTACGATATCTCTAATTGGGTCTTTTTTAATTTCACTAAAATGTTGTCAAAGTTTTTAAGATTAGTAAAAATGTTGACCTGCTCACCTTGGTACACTCCAGTCGTTGAAGGTAATTGATCTAATGCTGTAGAAAAGGTGAAGAACTATAGGTAGCTCCAAATGGAGAAGTGCTTTAACCTTTGGCTGCAGTGTCTAGTAACCTGCGGCCTTTCAGTGATGAGGCACGACTATTAGCGAGTGGAGTCATTGGGTCTGATAATTTACAGTCTACAGACCAGTTCAACATTGACTGTGGGCAGAGGAGTATTCCAGCCCTGGAACTACCTATAGTTCTTAACCAGCAGCGTGATACATCTTCTAACTTTCGTTCGGAGTCTGTGATTACGTGGCGACACAGGGTTACCCGAATCCCGGACATTAACAACTGGTTGACTGACAACTTCACCTTTTCTACAGCATTAGATCAATTACCTTCAACGACTGGAGTGTACCAAGGTGAGCAGGTCAACATTTTTACTAATCTTAAAAACTTTGACAACATTTTAGTGAAATTAAAAAAGATCCAATTAGAGATATCGTACTTTCAAGAATGTTTGAAACTCAAGATAGTTCCCAAAGGCCTTCGCCACCATCAATACCCAACTGGTCTGGTAGTCAATTCACAGTTCCATAAGGACCTTCTTGTACTTTTTGATCGGCAAGGCTGTGAGTTACTTAACTTAATGATCAAACATTATGCAATACTGGTTGAAGCTCTGAGCAGACAAGTGTCAGAACTCGATGAAACTATTAAATTGGACTCAGAGTTTGTTCGCTATAAATATGAATATAACAGGATTTTTTCTAGTATTGAGCAGTACCTTGGTAAATTGAAAAACAATAAAACTAGGAAAATTGACAGAGACTTGAAGGCTTACAAGGATGAGACAGCTTATCCTAAACCTCCATCAGCACAAGTTTGGCAGCCCCCAAAAAGGAATGTCAAACCCGTTCAACCCAATAATGGTGAACCATCTACAACTGTGAACTATGCTCAGGCAGGTCGTCCTCTGGGTCCATCCGTTGACTGTTCTAATGCTCCATCTGACTCAGATTATGACCTATTAGATCACTCTTGTAACAACAACAATAAAAAAACTGGGCATTACAATCTTAGGTCCAACGACGCTAATTTTTTAGGGGCAAAGCCAAAACAACAGGTGGCTTTTTCCCACCAGAGGAACAAGCAGAAGCAGAGACAGTAGCGATCTATCAAGCCATCGCCAACAGTCCATTGAGAGACTGCCTTGAAGTTGATATTGTTACTACACCAGGGTTTACTGATGGGCAATGTGACCCTTGTTTAACAACTGAGACAAATACACATAACATGTCTGCTGTTTGTAATGAAAGTACTGCTAACATTCCTGTTATACTCATGAACAAACAAGGTGATTTTAATGTATACAACTTTTCTACTGCAAATATTATACCCGAACTAGTCGAGTTATTGTCCAAAGGGTACACTTGCATACCAGCTCAGAAAGCAGATCTGGTCAAATCAATTATAGACCTAAAATTATACGTTGGGAAGCTTAACTTGAACTTGCTGTTTGGAGGCTCTTACCCCCTTGACAATAATTTTAGGATTCCTAGTACCTACAACCCCCCACTCCATCCCCTTTTACAAATTTTTGAACTGGTTTGCGAATTAGATATTCGTCAAAACTTCAACAAAACACCACACCATTGAACATCGAGTGCTTATTTTAATAATAAAAAAGAAATGGAATGCCTTGATTGGATTAAATTTCAGAATATTAGATTCTGTAAACCGGACAAGGGAGGGGGTCTTGTTGTGTTTGATGAAGTTGACTATCAAGATAGGATGTTTAGCCTGTTGGACAGTCCTTCATATTCTACCAGCTCGCGTTCTGAAATAAATAAAGCGTACACCACAATCAAAGACCACAATGAGGAAATGTTCATCGAGGGTAGGGTAACACAACACACATACAATTACTTATCAACAACTTACCCTCATTTCCCGTGCTTGTTTGGTATCCCTAAAATACACAAGGATGTCCACAACCCACCCATGAGACCACTTGTAGATGGCCGTGGTTCTCCTACCTATCCATGTGCTAAAATGATTGACAACATTTTACAGAAATACTTGCTCAACTTTCCACAGATCTGCAAAGATTCTTGGTCATTCCTTGGTAAAATTAACAAGTTAGATTTCAACGCAAGGTACAATTTTCTTACTACTGATGTTAAAGATTTGTACACCTGCATTCCCCAAGACACAGCAGTGGACTGGGTAGAACAAGTGCTTAGATCTAATGGTAGTAGTGGGAATGAGTTGGTTCTGGTTCAAGAATTGTTGGACCTAGTCTTGTCTAACAATTTTTTTACATTTGACAACAACTTTTATTTGCAAAAAACTGGAGTAGCCATGGGGTCCCCTTGTGGGGCCAGTGTTGCCAATCTAGTCATGGCACAATGGGAACACGATCACGTGTCCACTAACTGCCCATTTAAAGACCAGGTGATTTTTTACACCCGTTACTTGGACGATATTTTTATCCTCCTGGACGGTGACTTGCCCACGAGTAAAGCGTTAGTGGACTATTTTAATTCAACTACACAGTTTTTGAAATTCACTGCTAGTTTCCATACTGAAGCCATCCCGTACTTGGACATTTTACTTTCTAAAGACACTAGCTTTCACAAATATACAGCTAATATATATATAGGAAAGTACCGTACTCCAACTCATTCCTGCACTACACAAGTTGTCATCCTTTTCATCAGAAGTGGGCGATCGTCAAAGGTCAGCTAGTGAGGGCAGCCCGCATTATCACATTGGATAGTGACTTTGCCAATGAATGTGGACACCTAAGGAATATGTTTTTACACCAGGGTTACCCACATGAAATGTTAGACACTATTATAGAAGAAGTGTCGTCTAAGCGTCAGTGTCATTTTTATAAACCAATCTTGAATAGAGAATTGGTTCTTATGAATGACACTGAATCCTCGAACACAGACTTAGTAAATGTCCACACAAGTAGGCATCCTTCTGAATGTTTTGGTGTCACATTCATAACAACATACAGTCTCAATAGCAGTGACTGTGTTCAGGCACTACGTAAAAATTGGGACTTACTCAAAAAGGACAACACAGTACACCAAAAACTTGGTAATCACCCACTGGCTGTTTATAGAAAGGCAAAAAACCTCAAAGCCCTCCTTGAACGACATAACATTAAAAAACCAATGACAGCTGGCATGTTTAAATGCCAGGCATGTAATATTTGTCAATACATCTTCGAATCCAATAGATTTAAAGTTCACGATTACAAATACAAGTTGAACCTAAGAGCTAACTGTAATTCAAGAATGGTGATCTACTTAGCTATGTGCCAAACCTGTACAGCTTTCTACGTGGGCAAAACAGAACGACGCCTACGTAGAACGCATTTATGAACATACTTGTGCGATCAGGAAGCAGCAACTTGATAATGCACTAGCAAAACACATTTCAGTTTATCCCAACCATATGTTTAAATTCTTGATTATTGACCAGATCACACAGGACTTCAGGGGTGCTCCTCTCCCACTTAAGTTAGAAGAGTGAGAGCTGTTTTGGCAAATTAGACTCAACGCATACAGTTCACCAGGTCTGAATGAGAACTGTTCTTTAAGTAGTGTTCTTAAACTTAGGAGCCTTAATAGGTACGTTGTCAGGTTAACTTCCACACTAGCACGACGCAGTTATTCTAATGCTTTTGAGCACCTTGGTTCAGTGACCTTATGTGTATTTTTTGCTGAGAATTTGTAGTTTTATCTTGACACTTTACTTATTACCAATTATGTTCAGTACACTTGATGTGCTTCAACATACACAGTTTAGTGCACTAACATAGGTATTTGTATTAACTCAGTTTTACAAACACCAGCGGAGTTTTTATGCACTTGTAGTTATTATTTCTTTGCCTCACTAACTTAGTAGTTGGCTAGATTTACACATTTTATAGACAACGCTAGTTGTACTTTTAGTCTGACTATTTGGATTTTTAGCTTTTACTTTAAAAGCAGTTTTCAGTCTAGTTGTGTTTGCAAACAGGGCGTGTCTTGTAAGTCAGCTTTCACTTTAAGTAGTTAATTGACTTTGTAAGTATTAGCCCAGAGAGTATTTAAGCTGTGACTTTTTGTTTTTCTTGATCTGAAGAAGTTTGTTTATTGGAATAAACGAAAAGCGCTTTATCATTTCGTTCTGTGCTACTGTGTGGTTTCTTCTCTATTTTGTTTTTCAGATGTGTTAATATGACGTTTAAGCAGAGTTTACGTTTCAGTTACTGCTCAAAAAAGGAAACCTGATACATTTCCATGCATGATAAATCAAATATTCATCAAATAATAATCAAATAGTGAACTGAGTTTAGGGAATTTCAGCAGGCTTTGAGATCAACTTTCACTTTGTGAGAAAGTGCATTTTAATGAGTTTTCTAGTCAGTGTGTATATATATATATATATATATATGGTTCCCTATTAGAATCCTGAAACACTATAAGCCTGAAAGTCAAAATCCTGAAAACTAATGACTGAAAATGCAAAATCTCGAAAATGCAAAATCCTGAAAACACAAATAATGCTAATATGTCACTATAAAGACACTAATATCTACCAACTGACCCTGACCCTAACCCTAACCCTAAGGTCCGTCACTATCATACACTCACCTGACCCGCGCCCTAACCCTAACTCACTTAAACCGCCCCTAACCCCAATATTTGTCACTATTGCATACATGCCTAACCTGCGCCCTAACCCTAACTCACTTATACCGCCCCTAACCCTAACATAAAACCAACCGCACACTTACCTGGACCCAACGCATGACCTAACACCACAGGGCTAACAATGGCAAAGCCACAATGACGTCAGTATGTCCATTTTGTGTTTTCAGGATTTTGACTTTCAGGATTTTGCATTTTCGAGATTTTGCATTTTCAGTCATTAGTTTTCAGGATTTTGACTTTCAGGCTTATAGTGTTTCAGGATTCTAATAGGGAACCATATATATATATATATATATATATATATATATATATATATATGGGGGCGTGTATAGATATAAATGGGAGAGCAGAGCAGAATGCCTCAATTCCATGATTGGTCAACTACATAGATGGTTGACATGACTGCAGTATTACACGATTCTCGGGGTTGGGGATATATGCCCTTTCCCTGACATTGTGTGGTCTCTGAATTAGTACTTATAATTAGCAGGAGGTGGAGAGTGCAGGAAGCTTTTCCCCCTTGCAAAAATGTTTTATTTGTTTATTTAGTTTTTAGTTTAGAATTTTGCATGTGACAAGGTTATTGCTCAGCACATGAACAATAATGTGTTGTCGTTCATGTTAATGTTTCTGGTGACATTTTGGCAGTTGACATTTTGGGTGTTTTGACATTAACCAGTTCACCCCCCCCCCCCCAAAAAAAAAAAAAAACTATATACATATAAAATAACAAACTATATAAAATGCCCAACATCCAGCACTCAAAATCTTTCTTCTGGGATTCTTTTAAAATGGAGAAAACAAAGAGCAGACCACAGTTTCTCCTTAAAAATGCCTTTTCACTGCTCTCTAGATAACTGCTTTTCCCAGACTTTAAATATCAGCAATTGTTCAGCTTTCCTAACCACACGACTAAGTAACATTTTATTATATGCCCATATTCTTTACTATTACATAATAGATATTTTTTGTTTCAAATATCAAATAATTTGTGGAAAAGAATAAACTAGAAAATAAAAATAAACCGTATTAAGTATAAACAAAAAATTACCAATCCGTGGCCAGCACCAACTAAAGGCTTTTATAATAATTTTCCTGCCATCTTGTGGTTGAATATCACAATTACAAGTCAATTAAATGAAAATATCTTACCATTTCAAAATATCACAAAAGTTCATTAAACCAGAGTACGTCATATCCTTTAAATTAACTATCCAATTTTGTTACTTATGATTCAACTCTTGATGCTTTTTTGTTTTAGAACAGTTCTATTTTATCTAAAGGTGTATGTAGCTTCTTTATGTTTTAATTGGTGTTTGCATAGGGCACTCCTCTCCCTTTTACATCAAATATCACTCATATGAAGGGATTCTTTGTTTTGATATAAGGGACATTTGTCCCACATAGAATGTCCCATACTGGCACACTGCCATACACACCAACCACTCAGTATTACAATTTCTGAACACTAATATTGTAAGTATGCGCTGTATTATCTAAAGTAAAAAGAAACTTGGTATTACATATTTTATCACACTGTGCACAATTCCCTCACTGAAAACATGTATCAACTGCAGATATATATATATATATATATATATCTCTATATCTATATATATATATATATATATATATATATATATATATATATATATATATATCTATATATATATCTATATCTATATATATATATATATACACACACACACACACACATACATACATGTATAATTTACCTCAGTTAGTCAGCTAACTTAATTGTCAACATCCTGAAGATAAACCACACTACATTGAAAAGGGAAACTGACTTCCTGGTTAGCATGCTATAAGGTTGGTTATCAGTGCATGCAAATATTCTTTAAAAAAAAAAACAAAAAAAAAACAAACAGCATCACCTCAACCCCGCAAATTATATACAACTACGAGAGTGCAAATCCCTGGGAAAAGGGAATATTCCTCTACAATACAGTTGATTAAACAGATGTCAGAAACGCGTGTGTGTGTGTGTGTGTGTGTGTGTGTGTGTGTGTGTGTGTGTATATATATATATATATATATATATATATATATATATATATATATATATATAAAAGCTAGGCCTTAAACAATTGTCCTATATGGACAGACTCAAAAACTCCAACTATTCTCTGTCTCATATCGCCTACTTAGAGGCAATCTCTGCTCGACTTACAAAGCCATGTCTGACCCAGCTCTGTTAGAAATGCTACATCTAAAGAAATCCCAACCCCTTCACACCACATGCTCCAGAGACCACAACCTCATTACCGCAATCAACAGAACATGCTGGAGGGACAGGTTGATAACCCAGAGACTGCCCATGCTATGGAACAGACTTCCCATACATGTGAAGCAAGCACCTCACTGGCCCTCTTCAAGAGAAATCTTGATGAGTGGATGGGAAATTGAAAATTCACCCTGGGGATCACTCCAGTGGCTCTACTCGACAGAGGCACTAGGAACTAAGGTCAGGTGGCACTATGCCAAGGTAATCCTATGGGCTAGGCTTGTAAAGGCTGCAGGGCCATTAGCTTAGTACACACCTATGAACCCATATATATTTACAATGGCATCTTGAGGCTTACTAACCCAGGATTGGTGAAAAATAATCCAGTCTTTAAGTTCTTTTAAATTAACTATTAACTTTTACCAACGAGAAAATAACAAAACTGAGTCATGTTATGTGCATTTCCGGTTACCCAGAAAAAACAAATTTCAGTGTCAGAAAGGTCAGGATACACCAGAAGTTTAGTCAAATAGGTAACTTGTATTCTCTATAAAATGGCAGCACTATAGAAACAATACTCCCACTTGTCATTACAATCATAATGACATTAGGTTCTCGAGACAATATTTTACGGGATACATGCATTCTTAGAACAGCTGTGCTATACGATAGTCTTAAAATGACAACAGCTGAAGTACATATTCACAATATATACAAAATCTAGCTGTTTTACTTACTTATCATCACATTTCCATTGCAAAAGGAGAGAGAGAGGGACAGAAACACCTCTCTTCAGAATTATGTAGTATAAATGATGGCACATTCAGGGCACCATACATACAGCACTCTGAACTAATCCTGTCAGGATATATAGTTAACATTTACAAAAACGATTAATAGTAACTTGAGAGAAACATAACTAGTGGGATATGTGTAATAAGAAAATTACATAGTTACTCTAGCACAGTTCTCTAACAAATTGGTAATTTAACTTCATGTCCACATTAGACCACACTCACAGCAATAGAAATGGGAGCTAAAAACAAAATTAGATCCTGTAGAAGGAAAACTATGAAACAAGCTATTATAACTAACATTATTACACTTGAGTCACTAGACAAAACAATGTTAACAGGATCTAGGGCAGACACACTCAACTCTTGTGGCTGGACAGCACTCAATGCATCAGTGCACATGGCTGGTTTCAAACTCCCCACCTTGTCACAAACCTTAGGTAGAAGAAGCACTTTTGAAGGCACAGGATTCAAACTCAGACTTATTTTCTGAAACTCTACTTTCAGGTTTAGGCTCATTAGGATATATTCCAATATGCCTCTGACTTCATCTAACTATACCACCATCTGTTCTTTGCAACATGTAAAACCTCAGTTCATTAGCTTTCTGCAATATAACACCTGTGTGTTCCCCTTTTACATGCCCTTTAATTTTAGCTGGACAGACTGGCTTTGTTGAAGGATAGGTAGGGGGTGAGCAGAATAGCATGTGTCATAAAACATTCTGTACATCGATCGTGTTTGTTGGTCTTACTGTTTTACTGAATTCTACAGAATAATTTTAGGTTCATGTTTTCACTCTAACACTGGCATGTCAGTTTTTATTTGCCCTCCTAGCATTTGTGGTGTAGCTCAATATGACAAGAGCTCTGGGAAGATGTAGTTATCAGTATCTTTTTGGCTGTTTGTACTACACTCTCGACTTCATCATTTTGTATGAGGATAACGGAGACTTGCCATAGTACGAGTAAAACCATAATCGCTTCTAAGCTGTTGCAACTCACTTGACATAAACTATATAATATTGTCTCAAACCAGTTCAACAGGTACTTCAAATTTCGAATTCATTTTGTTGATCCTGGCTATTATTTGTTAACTAGTAGTGGTTGGTACATGAATTATTTCTATATCACACAAGTAATAGCGTACAACCTTGAGGCATTTTTGCCTTCAAACTACACAGAAGTGACACTTTGGCTCTGGATTTGCAGTATCCTGGTTGATATCTGGCAAAAATGCTGACATTTTGAATTTTGGTGACATTACTATATTTGACATATCACTTCAGCTCAGTGTGTAACATGTACTGTAACTCTGCTTGGATATAACAACAAGCCATCTTGTTCTGATAGTTATGCTCTAACTGCACAGCACTTATGCTTGGGATGTTTGTTTTTTTGTCCAGAGATTTGGCCACCTGTCTTGACCATGCTAGATGACAGCTTGCAACTCTTGATCATTCTGGGTAGTTTAACTTAGCTTCTTTAGTCTTCTGGTAATTACAGGTCTAGCAACCATTCAGTGCCACATGTAGGTGACAACATTTTCTTTGGTACTGGGTAATGATCAGTCATATATAGGATTCACAGATAACACGTCTCAACAACGAACTGTTTTTCAGGCATGTGTATAACCTTGATATTGAACTTTCTCAGGTCTCAATGTTTTCTGGCATCTTGATGGCATTTTCTCTTTTTCATAGGACTTAATCAGTGGAACCAATGTCTTGTGGTTTAGTCTGAAGCTAGAAACTCTCAAGCCTTAGCAAGCAACAGGACATGACATCTGTTTGTGCATTTGGAATAATGCCGCACCTTGGTACAGCTATTGGAATTAGCACTCAGTACTGTAAGACGTCCTGTTCGATTCTCAGCTAAAGCGTCTTCTGTGTGGAGACATGCATGAATGGGCGTACCTTCGTTGATGGTTGTACATCAGGGCCGGCAACTCGGCACGTAAAAGTCTACTGCCAATCATTAGCGGACCGGCATTCTGCTGTGGCGACCCCTAACCGGGAAAAGCCGAAAGATACAACAACAACTGTTGTTCAGTGACCTTGTAGCATGCTAACACTGGAGCTGTTATTAGCATTGTGCTCACTCAGCAAAAGGCTTGGGCTTAGCATTCCCCTATGATAGTTCTTTAATAGGTTAATTAACAGACATAGCACAGCTGACAGAGCTGGTACCTACTTGCCCACAAAGCTAATCATACTAAGGGCTTATCTTAGCTTAGTCAAACAAAGATGGATTTTGTTACTTAGCTATTGCTCTGACCTTGTTGATATCTGGTCCGATTCCACTACAACTTGTACTGCAGTCAAAATAATGGAGAGCAGTCTTTCCAAAACAGCATTTATCTTCATTTAGATTCAAATCAAGAATTTTTGATAGTTTGGACCACTGCTCTTAACCTGAAATCATGTGTTTTTTTTATTAGAACCAAATACCAATATGTCACCCATAACAGCAACACCATTAAGCCTGTTGAGCAAATCATTCACTTATTGTTGAAAGACATTTCAGGTGCTGAGATTATACCAAATTTCAGCCACTTGAAATAGGACCTACCCACTGGTGTACTGAAGGTTGCCCGCTTTTGGTTATCTTTCTCTAGGGATATTTTCCAGAACCCAGTGGAATCATGCAAACCACTTTTGCATGGACTAGTTTAGGTGCCATGTCTTCTAGTATAGGTAGAATAAATGTTTCCTGCACAGTTCATAATTAAGCCATATGCTAAATCAAAAGCATATCTGCAGATGAGTATTTTTGTTTGTTACTGGGACCATTACAGTGTACCACTCATTCAGTTCAGTTATGCTCTAAATTTTTTTAAATGTTGTCTCTCAACAGCATAGGAAATGGAACTCTTGAGTCTGATCAAGTCATATGGAACAGCATTCAGTTTTGATTTAATTTTTACTGGTTCACAATTAAGCAGACCAACTTCACCAAACCCATCCACAACAGCATTCAGTTTTGATTTAATTTTTACTGGTTCACAATTAAGCATCCAACTTTACCCAACACATCCACACTAATTTCATTTACTCTTGCAGTTAAGCCCATGTTTTGTGCCATAACTCTGCTGAGCAATGAACACCCAGTACAAAAACCCAGAACTAAAACTTCCATTTATATATGGATAGAAATTTACCTACGCACTTGAGTTTGCTAACGTGGCTATGAATTTCAGTCTCTGTTGCATACCACTGTGGATGCTTTGAGAAACTTCTGTAGGCAGCATGTATCACAGTAACATTTTCAGTTATATCAATCCTGAAACTAATTTTTGAGTTCCATGACTTAAGGAGTTTCACTTGCCAGTCTGTTCCAGTATCAGAAAGTGTCGTGACTGAACCCAGGAAAAACGTTTTCTGACCATTATTTTCAGAAACACCCTCTTTTTCTAACAAATGACAGCAAAAACCTGCTCTTAGTATGGGAATAGTTAAACCTCCTCATGTATTTGCTGACTTTCGTGCGTTTGCTTAATTTGACATAATTTGGTCTTTTTTAAAACGTGCCACTGTTTTCTGCATTTTGCTTCACCTCCTGTACTTGGCATATTTAAATTATCATTTTGCCTGTTTAACACTTCCTCTCTGGCGATTTCTATGGCTTTCTCTAACGCTAAATTCACTTCAGGTTGTCTCAGTAAAGTTAATTCAGGTTGAAACTTCTGAGGCACACAGGTTGTAACATTTAAAACAATTCTGCCTCTGATTTGTTCATATTCGGTGCCTTTAAACTCACTATTTTCAGCCAGATCATGCAAGTGACTTACAGAATTTCAACACATTCACCTCTGACTTGAGCACATCTGTGGAAGCATTTATTTATTTGACATTTATTGACCGGGAAAGTCTGACCTAGTGCCCTTTTTCAGCAGAGGCCCAGGGAGAAAAGCTCCACAGAATAAACAATATGCATTTTAACAATTCATAGTCATTAAAATAAAATATTTATCCTTTCATGCTTTTTAGGCACAAAGTATTCACTGAGTTTACTAATTATTGACTCATAAGTAACTATCTGGTTCACCAGGAATGAAAAGGATCTGTAGAATGCCTCCCCCTCCTTACCCATTGAATATAACAAGGTATTTACCAAGATTTCTTCAAATTCTTTACTTAGTCTGGATGCCTTTCCTTGTAGGAAGAGCTCGACTACTGCCTTTACTTGATTGGTTGCCTCTATACCTAGTTCCTATTTCCAGAGCAAGAATACCTCCACCCAGTGTCTTTCATCCAAGACTTGGAGGGGTGTGGAACTAAGTACCTAGCTTTTCATCAAAAGGAAAGAGAATGAAATTATTTTAATTTTAGCACCCTCCTCACATAGCACACAATACACATACAGACTAATGTATGCTGAGGCACTTAAGCAATACTCTTAAACAACAAAGATCACCTAGACCACCCGTTGTCAAAGCTATGTCTCAGCAAGCCCAAAGACGCATGAAAAAAAAAAGAAACACCTAATACCATACATACTGCCAGTCAAAGTGGGCCCAAACACTAAGCCCCTAAGGCAAGCAAACACACTTCCCAAGAAGTTTATCATAGGAGACTCCATTGTAAGATATACTGATGCCCCTTTAACCAGGCTGAACAAGAAGATAACCGTTAGTTGCTCATGTCGAGCCAAGATCTGCCAAAACATGCACACACTCAAGTAATCATGCCATAGGTACCTGTATGACTCCATCACAGTCCATGTAGGTGTAAATGACCTGAGATGTACCTCCCTGGACTATATGAAAATAGACATTATGGAGCTTTCAGACTGTGCATCTCAGGCTGGTATGAGCCTGGCATTGGGCAGTACATTACCATCACTAAGGATAATGCCACAAAATGAGCAACTGTCTTTCTGGTGTCATTCTAAGGAGATTCGATATTTGTCAGCCTGGAAGGACATGGTTAACACGTTGCTTTGCCAAATATGGTCTGCACCTTTCCCCTCTAGGTTTTCAAATACTGGCTAAAACTTTATCCACCATATAGTTCCTTTTTTTCCGTAATGTCAAATTAGGAAACCTACAAGCATAGCAAGATCAACTCAACTGAACTTCAAGGTGTTACTGCACAATGCCAGGAGCCTAAATTAAAAAAAAACTACACTTCATCCAAGCCCTCCTCACACTCAAGAATATATTCATCTGTGCAGTCACTGAGACATAGTTTAAATTGGCAGACGGTACCCCAGCAGTGCAAGGTTTCAGTGCCTTCCCCGCTTTTAGATCAGTAGCTGCGCAGACAAGGGCTAAACGTGGAGGTGTCTCAATAGTTATCAATAACAAGCATACCTCTAGGACAGACAAACAAGATGACATGCTGGAGTTCCTCCATGTGCAGATCACCACACACAAAATACCGTACCATATCCTAACCAGCTATAGGTCACCCTCCATGTCAGCAGATCACCACACACAAAATACTGTACCATATCCTAACCAGCTATAGGTCACCCTCCATGTCTGCAGATCACCACACACAAAATACCGTTCCATATCCTAACCAGCTATAGGTCACCCTCCATGCCCCAAGAAGTGCATAATGTATACTTGACCAACTCATGGGAGGCTTGAATTACCCCTCTGTAGACTGTGAATCCTACATGGCCTCAAATCTACAGGCACAGAGATTCTTGGACCTCGTAAATAAGAACACCCTTAACCAAATAGTGAATGCACCCACTAGAAGTTCCAGCATACTGGGCCTCATGCTTACAAATTAGGAAGAATCCTGCACCCCCACCCCCATGTCTCATCTTCCCTGGTCAGTCTATAAAACTGTCTCCTCTAAAATCAAAATCAGCTCCATAACCCCAGTAAAACCAGCATCAGTTAGGCACTATTTCAAGGCAAATTACCTTTTAAGTGATGCTTTGTCAAACTCCAATGCTCCTGCAAACCCAAAAAACACAGCAGCCTATGCTGAATTCTTTCAGAAACTCTGTACAACTACAACCATGTCAATGGCTGCATAGCTGCTGCTGTGCCTACCAGAAGTAAGTTCAGGATTTGCCCCAGAAACAAACCCCCCTTGGTGGCATCCCAAATTAAACAAGATATACAACAAAAGGAAAAAAAAAAATATGGCAAAAAATCAGGAAGAGTAATTCCTATAAAGATAAAAACTCTCTCATCAAAGTAAATAGGCAATTAAGGCTGACTAGGTCAAGCAAAGCCAACTTTGAGGTTAAGATAGCATCCCATGTGAAAGATAACCATAAGGCCTTCTACAGCTATGTCAGAAACCTCAAGGGCAGCACACAGCAATGTGATAAACTGGTGGTTAATGGTGCCATATTCACTGAGCTTGGTAATATAGCAAACTTGTTAGAAGGCAAATTCAGTTCCAGATTCACCTCCCTCTCACCCTACCATCTCTCCAAAAACTCTCTCAAATATAACCCTTCCAACTATAACTAGGGAGCATGTACTGGCTACACTCACTAAAGCCAATAACATGGCCTCAGTGGACCCTGATAACATACAAGGATGCCTCCTGAATAGTCTAAAATATGACATATCAGGATCCCTATAGACCCATGAGTCTGCTAGTCATATTTGCAAAGTTATGGGAAGAGTTAGCATGGACATTTTCAACAAGGACATTGGAGACCACCAGACACTGGATCCATCCCAGTTTTTTCAAAAGAAGGTCATGCTTTTACTGGAACTGATGAACTTCTTTGAAAAGGTCACTAAGGCAATAGATGAAGGGAAAAATTTTGCATACTGCCTACTTAGATCTGCCTAAAACATTTGATACAATATCCTTCTCAGGCACTGCCAACAGACTTATGTGGAACTCGGTATAAACCCTTTTAAAACCTGCTGGATAGCTAGCTGGCTCGCTGATTGGACCCGGGAGATTAGAGTCAGTGAGGCCACCTCCACAAAGAGCTGGTCACCAGTGGAGTCCCACATTGATCTCTTCTGAGCCCACTCCTCTTCGGCATCTACTTCTTAAATGTCAAAGCCAATGTCTAAGGCCTCTGGCTAACCAAGTTCACAAAGGATTACAGACTGGAAGCAGTCACTAACCCCCCCCCCCCCCCCAAGATGAGAACATCCTTCAGGAAGGTCTAATACAGACAAGTGCTTGCTGCCAAAGCCATGGCTTAAAACTCAATACCAAGAAATACATTATATTATCTTTTGGGACGTCTACCACCTCGGGTAACTATGTCATCAATAAAGCACCCTTAAAAGTAAATTTAGTCAAGAATCTGGGAACTAATGCATACAGTAATCTAGCTTTCCAACAACATGTGTCCAAGGTAGTAAGAAAATCCTTATATGTTGCTCAACTTATTAGCAAGGGCATGGCATCTAGGTCCAGAGAAGTAATTATACCATTATACTCAGCCCTCATCAGACCCATCATACAGTATAATGCCCCCTTTGGTATGTACCTGACCAGACACATGCAGTATCACCTGGAATATCCACAAAGGTTTCCTACATGAAGACTATAGGGAGTAAATACAATATCCTATGTTGACTGCCTCAAAGTCCTGTCTTTCTACTCAGTATCATACAGACTTCTGAGAGGGGATCTTTGCCTGGCATAAAAGGCATCCCTAGACCCTGTTTTGATGAACCTTTTGCACATCTGGTAAACAAACAACATCAGAGCTACTAGATTAAAAGACCTAAATTCTGCTTGTGACAAATAGGACATGTTGGAGTGGCAGATATGTTTCCCAGAGAATTCCCATTCTCTGGAACAGACTCCCTATCCATGTGACGCAGAGTTCCTCCCCGTCCTTCTCTGGAACAGACTCCCCATCCATGTGACGCAGAGTTCCTCCCTGTCCCTATTTAAGTGACACTTGGGCCTTGAACTAATGGGTGCATAATCAGAAATTCATCCCTAGACTATCTCCAATGTCTCTGGTGGACAGAGGCAGGCAATAAATCACCCCTATATAAAATAACATTTGTGGGTTTAATGGCTAGGCTTATAATGGCCCTAGTGGTCATTAGCCTAGTATATACCTATGAACCTATCAGGAAACAGAGGCCCTTCCCCTATTAGATTTCATAAGCAGTAGAATACTATAGCATCACCAGTGCTTCAAGAAACATACTCCAGCTAGCATATCTCTCAACTGTCCAGATTTTTCCAGAATGCCTTGATTTTTGCCTCATATTTTTGGTCTGCTCTTTATAACATTTATGATTTTCTGGATTTTTGAGGCAAATCAGTGAGAAATGAATTCATTAAATAATGACAGGCATTTAAAGCTGAGACTTCATATCCTTCAGAAAATGAATGCTAACAATACCATTTATTCTATTAACATGCTACGTTTATTAAAGCAATATTTAAAAATGTGTCCATATTTTTGGGGCTTTGACCCCCACTGTATTTGGCTTTGTCATGATTTTTTGTGCTATGAGGTTGAGAGTTATGCCAGCTAGTCTTAAATTTATACGTTTTTCCATAAACTAAAGATCTTCAGTTCTGTTGTAAAATCTAGCACCTCTCATTTCTAAGGACAATCCATTTGACAAAATATCAATGTTCTGTTTCAAAAGAAGGAAATGAATGCTTCCCCAAAGTAAATAACTCTTCCTCCCAAGTGGAGGATTTTTACATCTCCCTCTTAATAGCTTTCCACCCTGCCTTAGCTTTTGCTAACTACAGCTCCAAATCCTACCTTGGATTCTGGAAAAAAATGAACCTTCTGTGTTCCAGCAGCCACTCAGGGACTACACCCTATCTACAGTCCAGTCATAGGCAGTTCCGTTGTGGCGACCCATAACCGGGAAAAGCCGAAAGACACAACAACATTTAAAAAATAAATAAATAAATAAATTAAAAAAAAATATATATATATATATATATACACACACACACACACACACACATATATATATATATATATATATGTGTGTGTATATGTGTGCGTGTATTTATATAAATATATATATATATATATATATATATATATATATATATATATATATATACACACACACACACAGATATATAGATACAAACTGTATTATTTCTGAATTTTATTTAAAAAAAAAAAAAATATATATATATATATATATATATATAATGTGTGTATGTCCGTCCTGAATTTCGTTAACTCCAGATTTGGTCAACGTCAAGAAAACTTGGCTGACAGGTTTGTTAGATATACCTGAAACTAGCTCGCCTCCAGCTAACACACAAGACCAAGTCCTAAAAGTGCTATCAAAAGCTAAAATACCGCATCAATGGGCCCTAACATTATCCCTGGATGCATCCTAAATAGCATGAAATACAATTTAGCCACACCCCCAACAACACTGTTCACTGTCTGCCTCTATACAGGTTTTGTATCAAGTGACTGGAGAACAGCTACAGTCATTCCCCTTTTTAAGGGAGGATCTTCCACATACCCAGGCAATTACAGACCCAGAAGTCTGAAAAGGAACTAATAAATCAGGACACAGGGAACCTCCAAACACTGGACTTGTCTCAGTATGGATTTGCAAGGGCAGGTCATGCTTACTCCACCTGGCAGATTTTTTTGAAAAGGTCGCCAAAGCAATGGAAGAAGGCAAAATGATACACACGGCATATCTCAAACTTGCCAAAGCTTTTGACACAGTATCCCACTTAGGCATTGTAGAAAAGCTAAATAAACTGGGAATAAGCACCTATATGTCACCTGTTGGACTGTCAACTGGCAAACAGATAGGACACAGATAACCAAAATATGGGAAGTAAACACCAGAGAGACTTTTCACCATTGGGGTCCCTCACAGTATCGTGCAGAGAACTCCTCCATTTAGAATCTACTTTACTGAAGCAAAAACCAATACCAAAGGGCACTGTCTAAATATGTTTGCAGATGACTGCAAACTAGGAGCAGTCATTGAATCCCCAAATGACTTAGCCATCCAGCAGGAAGGTTTGTCCCAAATAAATAACTAGTGTCAAATTCATGGACTGAAACTAAATGCCAGAAATTGCATTAGTGTATCCTTTGGGAAGTCTTCTAACCCGGGGAACTTCCACATTGATAATTTGCCCCAAATAGTTACCCCAGTTGCTCAGGATTTGGGAACTTATGTGGACAGTAACCTAACTTTTGACAAGCATCTATCCGTTGCTGTAAGAAAGTCGTATATTGCACAGCTTATAAATGAAGAGATTGTGTCTAGATCTAGAGAGGTCATTGATCCACTTTACTTAGCCCTCATCAGGCCAGTCACCGAATATAATGCTCCTTTGGCATGTACCTGTCCAGACATCCCACAGAGATAACTCACTGAAAACTTGTTTGTCTTTTCGGCTTTTTCCGGTTAGGGGTCGCCACAGCAGAATTCCGGTCAGCTAATGCCTGGCAGTAGATTTTTTATGGTGCCGAGTTGCCAGCCCGATGCCCAACCTTCAGCGAAGGCATGCCCATTCACACGTCTTTCAGAGGCCACTCGACCGCAGGGAGGACATGCAGACTGCACACAGAAGACACTCCAGCCGTGAATCGAACAGGAGAATCTCTTGCTGTGAGGCAACAACGCTACCGCTGTAGCTTACTGAAAGAAGGCAAAGCCTAAACTGCATATCCTACATGGACAGGCTCAAAGCCCTGTCACTATACTCAGTATCCTACAGACTGCTACAAGGTTACCTGTGTCTGGCATACAAGGCATTCTTTGACCCATTACTGATGTATTTACTGCACATGAGCAAGTCAAACAGCATCAAAAATACTCAGTCTAGGGATCTAAACCTGTTCTGCAACATCAACAGAACAGTTAGCAGGGAAGGTAAATCTCTAAGAGGATAACTCTGCTCTGGAACAGAGTCCCCAGCTACATAAAGCAAAGTTCATCACTGTCCATATTCAAGAGTGTTCTATGGATGGGAAACAGAAAATGTACCCCAGGACTGTCCCCTGCACTATTAATGTACAGAGGTAGCTCTTAAATGCTTTATTCCAAGCATGGGTCCCCCTCAAATTATCTATGGTATGACCTCAGTTATTCTCATTATGGGTATTACATAATTATCAAGCATGGGATGGGTAAAGCCAATCTATAACTAAATGGATTTGGTTACTTCAAGCACAAAAAGAAAAATTGCTGAGGCTTAAAATGGCTTGCAAGGGCAGCTAGCCTAGTACTTAATGAACCTATCACAGAATTCCTAGAGTTGGGAAATATACCGTTTTGCGGACTTTGTGCAGTCATGGCAGGGGTGCCTTGTGATACTGGCTGCTGGGCTACAATCCCCCCCCCCCCCCACGCACTTGTCATAATATTCTTTGTTTAAAGTAAAATAAGTACTATTTTATTTAAATGTTAAAAGAAACAGCTCACAGCAGCTGCGTGCCCACAGAACTCAAAACTTGTTCATGTGCTTGAGTTCCAAGTTAGAATGCATTATTAAAAAGAATCTTCAGGGCTGTTTTAAAATCAGCCCTGAATCTGGGCATACATGAAATAAAAATGCCCAGAACTCATTGCAGTTTTAACTGTATGGATTCACTAGATGACTGGGCTGTAATGGGCAGCATCCTATCATGAGATAACAGTTCACATGCACAAATGACATGGCTGTATACATAAGGGAGACAGGAAACATTCAGGAAGTAAAAACCAAGCAGTTCCCTTCACACATCTTTTAATTTGGGAAACTCAGACTTAGTAGTTTTTACTGTCTTGAGTTCAATGTCTATTTGTTTTCTAGAGTTTTATGACAGGAATAACAAAGGACTGAGGATACCATCGCAGTTTTGTTTTTTATGACACTACTTCTTTCACGTGTACCCTCAGCTGAATAAAAAGGATCCTGGCATGTTTCAACCCAATACTTTAGGAAATCAGGCAGTGGGTATGGTTTGTGGATGAAATTATTTGGCTGTAGGAGCTTTTGTGGATGAATTTATTATAAATATTGTTTAATCTAACAGGATTTGCACTATTTTTATGTTGGCAGAACCAAACCAGTTACTTTAGGAAGTTAGGCAGTCATATGGGGACTGTTTCTGGACAAAATGATTTATGTATGGCAGCTGTTTGTGAATTACTGTATGTTTTATCTAATAAGAACTGCGCTATTTGTTTCATCTTGGCAGGGTGAAACCAGACAGTTTAGGAAGTTAGGCAGTTGATATGGAGATTTTTTTGATGAAATGATTAGGGTATGGAAGATTTTTGTGGATGATTCATTTTATCGAATAGGATTTGCACTTTTTTAATCCTAGCAAGAACAAACCAGATACATTAGGTCATAGACATGGGAGTTGCTTGTGGATGCAGTGTTTTGTACTTTGCAGGACTAAGCTCTATATGCGTGAAGTAAGCTTAACTACAAACTCTGATTATTCTTTATGTGAAAAATACATTAATGTAACAATTTTCTTTTTTCTTTCCTTTCCTTTCCTTTTTTGTCCTGGAAGAGTCAAACAAATAATGCGTGTGGGCAATGGAGATGGAGGCTGTGTTAATCAAATGACTGTCCCTGTTGTTTGCCGTTTTATTTTTGGTGTTGCAAGAGCAATCTGGAATACAAGCTGTGACTACTGTTTCTGTGCATTGTGCACAACAAATACAGATTAATGTCACCATTATTATTATTATTACCGTTATTTTTATCCTGCCTGGACCAATGCAGACACTTTAGGTGGGCAAATGGCATGGTGACTGTCTGGATACGATGACTAGCCCTGCTGTTTTGTTCTTGTAAGTCTCGCTTTGCAGGAAGAATGTGTATTTGGGTCAAGTAATATCAATGACAAGTCCTGAGATCTGACTAGTGTTCAGGTGAAAAAAAAAAAGTACAGTTGTGTAAAATCTTATCATAATGGTAGATGTCCTTGCCTTCATTGCTGCAGTACTCCTTACAAATGGGATTCCCTGCTATGAAGCCCACGGTCCAGCCAGTTTACCAAAATCTATCGTTGCTTTAAGGTATGCTGAACGTCACCTGCACACTCCTTGTGTGGGGTAGGGCATAAAGGTGATATTCAGGCATACCATCCTCAGAACTGACTGCCCCAGTAGGAGCAGCAGTCCAAGGAAAACCAAGGAGAACTTGCACATCCAGGAAGGAAAAAAGACCAGGAGGATGGAGGGAGGGAGTGAATACTGCAGAGGTGAAAGCAAGGACATTTACCATTATAGTAACATTTTACACAACTGTACTATGTCCTTACATTCACCGCTGCAGTATTCCTTACTAATGGGAGAATGCAAAAGCTCAAGAAGAAACCTGGGAGGAGGAAGCAGCAGAGCCCTCCAAGAAGCCATGAAGAATGGCAGCAGCAAAACCAGCTGTAGCTCTGGAGATGCCATCCAACTGGTAATGTTTGGTAAAGGTATGCACAGAAGGCCAGGTAGCAGGGCAGCAGCAACACCAGCTGTAGCTCTGGATATGCCATCCAACTGGTAATGTTTGGTAAAGGTATGCACAGAAGGCCAGGTAGCAGCTTCAAGAATAGTTTTGGCATCTAAGCCTTTGAAAAAGGCAGCAGAAGAAACCACAACTCTAATGGAATGAGCCTTTATAGAAGAAGGAAGGCTCTCGCCATGAAAAGTGTAAAAAAAAAAAGGAAATAGCCTTTGAAATCCAAGTGGAAATAGATCTCTTGGAAACAGCCAAACCTAAAGACATAGGATGAAAGAAAACAAATAACTGGTCAGATTTTCTGACAGCTTTGTTTTTTTTCCAAATAAAATCTGAGCTGTCTATGCACACCCAAGGTATGCAGCACCCTCTCACTGTCAGATTGAGGAGAGGAGAAAAATGTAAACAAACTGATAAACTAAGTGACACCTCATTAACCAGCTTGGGCATGAAAGAAGGATTAGTACGCAAGGACACCCTGTCCTCATGAAATATCAAAAATGGTGGACAAGCCATAAGGGCTTGCAACTCAAGACACCCGTATGGCAGAAGTAAGAGCTAACAAAAGAACTGTCTTCCAAGAACAATGTTGCAAGGAAACAAACATCAGGCTCAAAAGGAGCCCGAGTCAATTTTTCCAGAATGAAATTAAGATCCCAGGGAGGAGGAACAGGTTTCGTGGGGGGTCTAATATTAAGGACGCCTTTAAGAAATTGCTTAGCCTCAAATCTAGAAGCTAACAGGGGAGTTAAAGGTGGACAAGCAGAAAGACCTCATACGTGGGCCTTAATTGAAGAATAGGCTAAACGAGTAGTGAGAAAATCACACAAATAAGAAAGAACCAAAGGAACATCCACAGAAAGTGGGTCCAGGTCATGAGAAAGACACCACATAGAAAACCTTACATTTAAATAAGTAGGATTTCCTAGTAGTAGGTTTCCTAGCCTCCTGCAGGACCTGCAGCACATCCACAAAAAAAGGTATCTAGCAGGAATCAAAACCCTAGCACTCACAGTGTCAGTTGAAGCGTGGACAAGTGGGGATGGATGAGAGACCCCTTGTCTTGTGTGAGGAGATCCACCCTGTGAGGTAACTTGTGATGATTGCCCCTGGCTAGATGCAGAAGTACAGGGAACCAGTGCTGTCGCGGCCAATAGGGAGTCACCACAAGATTTTGGGAGCATCCTGTTGAATTTTGAACAGGACTCTCAGAAGGAGAGGAAGGGGAGGGAATGCATAAAGAAACATCCCCTTCCAAGAAAAGGAGAGGGCGTATGCCTTACATACCAGAGGACACAGGACTCTAGCACAAAACTGAGGAAGCTGTCTGTTCAGAGGGGAGACAGAGAACTACTTGAGGAGTACCCCACTTGTGAACAATGTCCAGAAACACATCCCTGTGAAGGACGTGCTCAGATTTTCTGTCACAATGTTCCGATCTGAAGTAATGCAAACTGCCTGAACAGTCGCCCAATACTGGATAGCCAGATCCCATACCAGAAGTGTCAGCCGGCAAAGACGGAAGGATCTCGTACCCCCTGTTTGTAGACATACCACATGACTGTGATATTGTCCGTGAACACCTTGACAGGCTCTGCAGAGAAGAGAGGATGAAAGACCTGAAGAGCCAGCATAAGAGCCCTCATCTCTTTGATGCTGATGTGCTCCTTCTGCTGACGAAGCGACCACACTCCCTGAACCTTCAGGCAGTCAAACGTTACTCTCCATCCCACATCTGAACAGTCTCTGAAGAGATCCTGAGAGGGAAGAAGAGGCTGAAAAGGAAGCCCTGGATTCAGAGACAACTGCTGAATCCACCAAAGACGTTCTTTCTTGAGACACGGGAGAAGAGGCACAGGAAAGTCTAGAGGATGCGCATGCTGAAGCCACACCGACTTCAGAAACCACTGAAACTTCCTTATGTGGAGCTTGGCCAGAGGGAGTATCAGAATAGTGGAAGCCATGAACCCCAGAGCTCTCAACTAGGGGAAGAAGAATTTGAAAGAAAGAAATGAGAGTTAATGCCTTTGGAGGATGCAGGGATGCCAGCATTGGCACCATTTGAAACCTGCAACCCAGAAAGACATGATCCTGAGAAGGAGTCAGGGAAGACTTTTTGAAGTTTATTGTGAACTCCAGGCTCTGAAGAAGGGAAATGGTAAAATGAACCTCCGGAGAGGATGTCTGAATCAGCAGATCCATCCAAATAAGGATAGAAGGAAGTTTCTTTGCTCACCAGTGGGAGTGGGGAGCCTTGAGCAGCCTACCTGTCCCTGTAGGAAGTGACCTCAGCACAAGAGCTGTTGTAATTGGTTGTTTTGGACCATTTTCTTGCTTTTTTGAAGTTCCCTGTTTAAAATCCGCCTCTGGGCATTTTTTTCTGGCTATACTGCACAGACAAGCTCCTCGTGGTCCTGCAGAGTGGTCCTAGCTACAGAGAACTCAGAAAAGCAACTACTTTCTGGATTTAAGTATTTTTGCTGTTTATTTACTTGAAATTGCTTCTCTAGCTTACCCTAAACAAGCCTAAACTGTTTTTTTAGCTGTTTGCTGCATTATTTCAATATCTGCACTTAAAGTTACTTTTTAGTCGAATGTGATCGAAAGTTTGTTTGTTTAATTTAACTGTTGAGGCTGCCCACTAAAGTGTGCTAGCCTATGTAACTGATTTATTACTGTTTCTGCATTTTCTGTGTGTTTCTATCTAAAAACAAAAAAATACAAAAAAATAATCCTTGTTTTCCTGCCTCTCCTCGACTAGTTTAGACCAGTTTACAGGCATTGCTGTATTCTGGGCTGTGGTGTAGTTCCTGTGTTGTCCATAACCTTACTTGGATAGGAGGAAGTTTCTTTGCTCACCAGTGGGAGTGGGGAGCCTTGAGCAGCCTACCTGTCCCTGTAGGCAGTAACCTCAGCACAAGAGCTGTAGTAATTGGTTGATTTGGACCATTTTCTAGCTCTTTTGAAGTTCTCCGTTTAAAATCCACCTCTGGGCGTTTTTGCGCGGTTGTGCGCATAGCCAGTTAAACAAGGTTAAACTTCTTCTGGCTCCGCCAAGTCTGCTCTTCAAATTTTCCCTTAAGGAAGCTCTACTCTTAGTATAATCAGACTATTCGCTATATTATAAGCCTTGCACTTGTTCTCAAAACTTCTCTACTAAGTAAGCACTCTCGTACTAAGTAAGCACTACATCCACCTACCACCGCTGTGAATATCCACTTCCCTTAAAGGCACAGCACTCCCTTATACTGTTCTAGCATGTCGAGTGGTAGATTACTGGCGTCCTCTCCAGTTCAGCTGGTTAATCTGGGTATCTTCAGACAATGCTACAATTGTCTCATGCACACAGACAACCCTCTCCTCCTCCCAACAAACACAAATACATGTGAAAGATGCAACTATATAGCCAAACTGCAGGCTGAACTCTCTCAACTCAGGGCTGGCATGACCAGACAGGAGGAGATGGTCACCACACACACAACAAACCCAGTCCCACATAGACCTACCACAACTACAAACCAAACACATAAAAACACAAAGACATACTCGGAGGCTCTAATAAAAAAATTACCAAAACAACAGAGGCTCCCAAAGCAGACATCCAAAAATCCACCACCTCAAAACAAAACACATGCAACACATACTTCAATAAATCAGTGTGTCAATCAATCACAGCCCTTAAGGCCAAACACCATGCCTGATACACTAGTAATAGGTGACTCTATAGTCAGACACACTGATGTCCCGCTTACCAGGCTGAACAAGGAGAGGGTGACTGTGAGCTGCCTATCGGGAGCTAGGATCCACCACATAACACACGCACTCAGGTCACTCCAAAGCAAGTACAAATATGACTCCATCATTGTCCATGCTGGCGTGAATGACCTGAGATGTACTTCCCTGGACTACATGAAAAGAGATATAGAGGAGCTCTCTGATTATGTAGCCGAAGCTGGTATGACCCTGACCCTGAGCAGCATCTTGCCCTCACCAAGAATGATGCCACAATACAAAGACAAGATGATCAGCTTTAATAACTGGCTCAAGTACTGGTGTCATTCTAAGGGGATCCAATGTCTGTCTGCCTAGGATGACATGTTGGACAAGCCACGCTGCTTCGCAAGGGACGGCTTGCACCTGTCACCACTGGGCTTCCGGATATTGGCTAAGGCTCTTGCCACCCCCATAGTGCCTTTTTAGGCAAGGCTCAAAAGACAAACCCACCTCCTTAGAAAACAAAAATGGAAAAAAACTAAGGGTAATGCTGCTCAACGCCAGAAGTCTAAATCTCAAGATGCAGGCACTCGATGCACTCCTCAGTATGGAGAACATCGACGTCTGTGCAGTAACTGAAACCTGGTTCAAGGCTCCTGAGAGCACCCCAGCGCTACCAGGCTATACCTCGTATCATGCTTTTCGGCCCCAAAACCCGGGCTGAACCACAAAGGGAGGGGGAGTGTCCATATTCATCAAGGACACCCACACCTCCAGGTTAGTAGCAACATATGAAGCATCGGAGACCATACAGGTGCAACTAACAATAGGCAAAACTGCTATACAACTGGTAGCATGTTACAGACCACCCTCCCAATCTCAGGAACCCCACTCAGCCTTCCTGAAGACATTGGAGGATATGAATGTATCACAAAATATCATCATACTGGGAGACTTCAACTACCCAAACATAGATTGGGTACATTATTCTAGCCCTAACACCCTAGCCCAAAGGTTCCTGGAATTCATAAATTCAAATGCACTGGAACAACTAGCCACCTCTCCCACTAGGGGAGATAATATACTAGACCTGATCATCAAACACCTGATCATCACAAACATGGGGACAAAATGCTCCACACCGGAGGTATACCCCTCACTAGTGAGATCTGACCACAAACTAATCACCCTGGATATACATATCCCACCTCCACCCCCAGCACAAAAGACCACAGTGAAAAACTTCTCAAAAGCAGACTTCACTCTTCTTAAGACTGAGATGGTATCCTTTAAGCCCACTGGGCTAGTGGATACCACATCCCACAATGCCGAATCCTTCACAAATGCTTTCTATGGACATCTCCAAGAATGCATGGATCATGCAATCCCAAATAAATCCAAGTCCCTCTCCACCAAAGGCAAGCGTCCTGTCTGGTGGACCTCAGCCATTAACAAATTGTATAACAAAAGAAGGAAGCTACTGCACGACAGAACAAAATCCCATAAAGGGAAGACATCTCTGATCAACACTAGCAGAAAACGACGTTCTCTTATAAAAACATCCAAGGCCAACTTTGAGAGAAAAATCGCTAAGGACACTAAAGATAACCACAAAGCCTTCTTCAGCTATGTTAGAAACCTGGGCGGAAACCCTCAGATATGCTCAGAGTTAGTTCACAACAACAAAAAATACACTGAACCCACAGATATTGCCAACATTCTGGCTGACAGGTTCAGTGCAAATTTCTCCCCTCCCTCACCCCCAAAAGAAGAAATACTTATCCCAGCTGAATGTAATCTCCCTGTCATCTCAGATGTTCAAGTGAGAGCCGCCCTCAACAAAGCTAAAAACACAGCATCAATGGGACCTGACGGTATCCCGGGTTGCGTGCTACGTGAACTCCAAGAGGAGCTAAACCGGCACATAAAAATGCTATTTAACCTTAGCCTTACTACAGGATATGTACCTGAATATTGGCGTACAGCAACAGTGGTCCCACTCCACAAAGGGGGTATCTCTACAGACCCTGGGAACTACCGCCCCATAAGCTTAACCAGCCTGGTCTGCAAAGCTATGGAAAGAATCATTATGGAATTCATAAACAGAGACATTGGGGACCTACAGACACTTGACCCCACCCAGTTCGGCTTTGTGAAGGGCAGATCCTGCCTTTTGAACCTGGTTGACTTTTTCGAAACAGTCACTAAAGCCATTGATGAGGGCAAAGCAGTCCATACAGCCTACCTGGACTTGGCTAAGGCCTTCGACACAATACCCCACTCAGGCATCATAGATAAGCTCAACAGCTTAAACATAAACCCTTATGTCACTAGATGGGTTGCAAACTGGCTAAAGGACAGAACCCATAAAGTTAAAATCGCTGGAGCAATGTCAGACTCAAAGCCAGTCACAAGTGGTGTCCCATAGGGATCTGTCCTGGGACCCCTCTTGTTCGGCATTTATTTCTCAGATGTTAAAGCAAACATGGGAGGGTTGTGGCTGGCAAAGTTCGCAGATGACTGCAAACTAGGCGCCATAGCTGATACACCAGCGGACACATACATCCTACAAAAAGGCCTCACAGAAACAGACAACTGGTGCCGGATTCATGGCCTTAAACTAAATGCCAAAAAATGTATAGTCATCCCCTTTGGGAAAAACAAAGTACCCACAAATTATCACATAGACAGCAACCCACTGAGTACGGAAAAAGTAATCAGAGACCTGGGGACCCAAGTCGACAGCGACCTCTCATTTGACACCCACATTGCCAAAGTGGTTAGAAAAACATTCTACCTTGCACACCTTATCATGAAGGGATTCACATCCAGATCCAAGGATGTCACTGTAGCCCTATACTCCTCCCTCATCAGACCCACGATTGAGTATAATGCCCCATTTGGTATGTACCTCACCCGGCATTTGCAACAGCTAGAGATACCACAAAAGTACCTCACCAAGAGGATCAAGGGTCTCCAACATGTCTTATTCTGCCAGACTAAAGAAACTCCAGCTCTATTCAGTAGCATACCGCCTGCTCAGAGGTGATCTATGTCTGACGTACAAGGCCATGTCCAATCAGGAACTAATGGACATGCTCCACCTCAAAAAATCCAAATCAATCAGAACCATGAGAGCTAAACACTTAAACCTTGGTACAAGTATGAATAGGACATGCTGGAGGGATAGATTCATAACCCAGAGGCTTCCCATGCTCTGGAACAAGATCCCAGTTCATGTTAGGCAGAGCCCCTCACTGACTCTCTTCAAGAGAAATCTTGATGAGTGGATGGGTGATCGTAAGTTTACCCCAGGGGTCACATCTGTGTCACTACTAGACAGGGGCACAGTAAACTAATTCTATTATATAAGGGGACCTTCACTGTGTCACTTCTAGACAAAGGCACAGTATTACCATTTCATGGGGTGGCGAAAGCCACATCACTATGGCTAGGCTTACAAATGCCCCAGGGCAGATAGCCTAGTACTAAACTATGAAACTATGAAAGATTTGGATCCCTTGAAGCCTGCAAAAGGCAATCACAGGAGCGAGGCATTTTGTGAACACCCTTGGGGCAGTAGAAAGGCCAAAGGGCAAAGCACAGAACTGAAAATGGCAGGAAGCAACAGAGAAATGCAAAAATTTCCTGAAAAGAGGATACAGCAGAAAATAAAGATAAGCATCCTTGAGGTCCAGAGACACCAGAAAGGCCTGAGGGAGCAAGAGAGGAAAAAGGGACTGAAGGGACAACATCCGAAAGGATGACACTTTCAGAAAGGTGTTTAGATGGGAGAGGTCTAGAATAGGTCTCCAAGTACCTTCTTTTCTGGGCACTAGAAACATTCTTGAATAAAACCCTTTCCCCCTTTGGGACACAGGCACCTCTTAAATAGTACTCTGAGACAAGAGGTCTCAAAGAACCTCTGGGAAAAAAAAGGACGTTGCTCCTGAGGAGGCTGAGGAATGCCCATAAAAGGAGGGTGGGAAATCCAGACCATGGAGTACCCTTGCTGAATGATTGACAGAACCCAAGAATCCTGGGTGATTCGGAGCCAAACAGGAAGAGAAAGAGGAATATGCCTGGGAATGGGTGGATAGTCAGACAGCACCTGGTTTGTCAGGAAAGGAAGGCTTAAGAATCCCTGCAATCAGAGTGGCCTTAGCAGGAGGAGTCCGTTTACTACCCTTTTTACCTTTAGAAGGAGGGCAAGATTGCCTACGAACAAAGGCTGGTTTAGAAGGGTAGTTTTGCTGAAATTTAGGCACAGGAGAAACAAAGACATGCTTAAGCTCCAGTAAAGCCTTCCCTTTGTCCTGAAGAGACTTAAATAAACCAGCAGCTGCTTCACTATACAAAAGAGTATTATCCAGAGGAGCATCCATCAACTTAGCCTTAATATCACTGGGCAACAGTTGAAGCTGAACCATGAATATCTCCTCAGAACCAAACCAGAAGCAGCAGCCCTAGAAGAGGCATCTGCTGCATCATAACTACATTTGATAGAATTAACTACTTGAGAGGAAGCTCCAAACAAGGAAAGAGCAGAAGATTTAATGTCAGAGTCTGGAAGATCAGAAAGAAGCTGACAAGCCTGAGAAAGAAGAGCCAAGACATACTTAGAGATATGGGTCTGATGATTAATAGCCCTAAAAGCTAGGGTAGCTGAAGAATAAACCTTCTTACCCAGCCTATACATGGTTCTACTGTCCTTGTCAGAAGGCAGTAACTTGGACGAAGGAAGCAATTGAGATGGCTTATCAGAGGCTACAGACACCACAAAGGAGTGAGCAGCAGGACATTTGAACAAAAAGGAACAATCCTCAGGCACCCTATAAAACCTATCAGACTTCCTGGGAACAGGGGGTAGAGAATCCAGCGCTTTATAGGCAGTGGAAAAAACATTTATTTATTTATTTTACATTTGTTGTCCGGGATAGTCCGACTGGATGCATGTCCATTTTCAGCGGAGGCCCGGGGAGAAAAGCTCCAAGGGTAAGCAGATAGAGCATTACATAATACCAGCATTACATATTACAAACAGACTATTTACAGAGATTACATAAGTAAGCAAGTTAAACAAGTTCCACAGGTTGCAGTTAGTCCTGAGCACAAGTCAGGATTAAATTAAGTTACACAGTAAACTGGTTAACAGATTTTTACACATTCGAGTTAGCCAGGCTTGATACATTGACATAGCCAGTTAAGTGACAAATGTTGTTTGAGTCTAGTTTTAAATTGACCTAAGGTGGAAAGCAAGGTAATATCAGCTGGAAGAGAGTTCCAGGATCTACTTACAGAGTTTGCAAAGAGAGAATCACCGGCTGTGTTATTAATTTTGCTAGTCTGAATTAGTAGTTTGTTAGAGGATCGAAGCAGTCTAGGATTGTTATAGGGGGTGGTAATATTTTTAAGTGCAGGAGTATTGTCCGGATTATAGAGGATTTTATAGGCCATAATCAGTTGGTTATACTGGATTAGGCTAGGTAGTTCAAGCCACCCAAGCTGATTTAGATTGATGCAATGATGTGTACTAAAAGGCAGCCCAGTGGCAAACCTGGCAATGTGGTTGTAGCAAATTGAGAGTTTGTTAAGGACAGTCTTGTTCAAATTCGAGAGTAGAGGGGATGCATACAGAAGGGTTGAAAGAAGGTGAGAGCGAGCTATGGCAATTTTAGCTGGAGGTTAACATGCAGGTCAAATTTGAGATTATTGTCTATGATGACACCTAATAGTTTTGTAGATGGGTCAGGGGAGATTATTATGCCATCATTTGATTTTATGGTAAAGGTGAAAGCGGTAGACCTACGTGTTGGTGAAAATAACAGCATTTTAGTTTTTTGGGATTTAGGATCAGACGATGTTCAGAAAGCCAGTTTTCTATTGTATTTGGGATTTAGGATCAGACGATGTTCAGAAAGCCAGTTTTCTATTGTATTAAAGGTGGTCTGGGTAGCTGACCATAACTCTACTGGAGATGTGGCTGAGCAAATCAGAGTAGAGTCATCAGCATATTGGATACAGCTGACTTTTGGGATGACAGTATAAAGGTCATTAATGAAGATGGAGAACAGCAAGGGCCCTAGTATAGAGCCTTGTGGTACTCCGAGGGTGTTGGGTAGAAGGTTAGAGAGTTTGTTCTGCCAGAGGACAGCCTGCTGTCGACCATTCAGGTAGGATTGAAACCATTGGAGGGCTCGAGTATCTAGACAGAATGTTTGCAGGGTGTGGATTAAAAGTTAATCTGTGGATTAAAACATAGAATAACGCAGGCAAGAGAAGAAGAATGGCCGCAGCTTCAGGAGATTCCATCTGCATTAACTCATAGTGCCTCTTATGGATATCCGAAACTTGGGCACAATCCCACATAAAAAATTCCATCATCCTAGAGATCATGTCCCCAAAGGAAATTTCCTCAGAAGGATTATCTAGAGTATGAGAATCCTCCTCCTCAGACCCGTAGTCTAAAGGAGAAGGAATCTAGGTAGAATAAGCAAGGGAGTCATCATCAGAATCCACCTCAGAAGAATGCAATCCTCTGGGCCTTTTAGGGGAAGAGAAGGACCAAGGAGGACCAGGAACCGAAACTCCTTGAGGAGGCCTCAATGATAGCAAAGCATTAAATAACTTCTGAGTGAAGGCCTGCCATTCACTTTGTGGATCCCTAAGATCAGAAGAAACATAATTAGTTTTCTGTTTCTTTTTTAAGGGGACATCCATCCTAGAAACCTGAGAAGGCACAGACTCAGGATGGCATTCCACAACTGCAGCAGAACCTCTTCCCTAAAGAGAAACTGCAGAACCCCTCTAGACCACTTGGAAACAATTAACCATGGTTCACTCTGAATGCCAGAATGGATGCCTGCAAAGCCTTGTTGGACCTGCTGCCCACCACATCCTCACCGCCTTCCAACCCAGACATGGTATAAGAATCTGGAAAAACAATTGGGTGAGCCTCTGGGTTTATAATAACCTCAGAAGAAACTTCCGGCAGAGGCTGTACAGCGGAAGATTCTTGTCTTAACTTATGCACCTTCTTCTTCCCTGATGGCTGACCCTCAGGGCAGGAAGTTCCATCCATAGTATCTGCAGCAAGAAGCTCAAGATGCTGGTGTTCAAGATACAAGGAAAGGGAAGAAAGCCTACTACGAAGAATTTTGGGAAAAAAACGCCTGACAAATTGAACAAGATGTATGGTTGTGAGCAGCACCTAGGCAAAAAAGACAATTATCGTGGTGGTCTTTATAGGGAATCAGTCTTCCACACAGGCATTTACCCTTCCTGGATGACATTAACTCAAAACAGCACAAAACAAACAGAAAAAGTAACCAAAAACCCAACTGGGTACTTATCTGCAACTGTGAGGACTCCAGTAAACAAGAGTAAGCACAGGAAGCCAACAAACAGAAAAATGAAAAAAAAAAAAAAAAACTGACAGAGGTAAGAGACCAACAGTTAAAACAGTATTTGGACTGGTGGCAAAAAAGTTCAGAGGATGGTATGCCTGATCATCATCTTTATGCCCTACTCCATGCAAGGAGTGTGCAGGTCACGTTCAGCATACCTTAAAGCAATGGTAGATATTGGTAAACTGGCTGGACGGTGGGCTTCACAGCAGGAAATCCCATTTGTAAGGAATACTGCAGCGGTGAATGTAAGGACATCATTAATGAAACCATTATTTTCTGTTTTCTTTTTTTGTTTTTTAACCTAGTAGGGTCAAAACAGTTCATGTGGGTAGACAATGCAGTGTAAACCTTAGCTCTAGATATTGTCACTGTTGAAGTGATACCCAGATCCCATGTGCAAAAATGGGAAAAGGGGTTGAGGATAGATGGATGAACAGGAATGCAGACTGTTTGTGGATGAATGATTGGCCCTACTGTTCACTATTGTAATTCTGTCTCTGAAAGACTAATGTGCATTTTGAAGAAATAAGATGGAATACAAGATGCAACTGTTTGCATCAAAAATACATAAATGAAAGTATTATTACTACCATCGTTATCATTATTATGATGTGTAAGGAAGACTAGTTCTGGCTGACTATTTAGCATGTGCAATAGTCCGAGTCTGACCATTTATTTATGTAAAATGATAAATATGGCCAATGCTGACTCTGCTGTAATATAGCCCCATCCGATTCTAGTTACCCCACCCTATTCAGCTGCTTACTGCAGACCCCCCCCTTTTTTAAAGTTACTAGCAGCCAATGAAACTTAGAGTAAGTATATATAATTAGCAGGGGGTGTAGGTGACTTGCCCCCCTTGCAAAAAAAAAAATATCTGTTTTTGTACTTTAGGTTTCACATATGCTGAGTCTGTGTAGTTGCGTGTCAACATTTTGTGGTCGATATTGTGAATGTAGACGTTTGGGTGCTTCAGCTAAAGTCAATACACCATATAATGGACAGACTAGAGCTCCAAACCTGAACTGACAAGCTAAAGCAGTAGGAGGACTGTTACTTCTACACAAAGCCCTCTGAAAAGCAAGATCTTTCACAGAAAGACAAATTATTGACAGAGATAACAGATACATCTAGGGTTGCCAGTTTTCTTTGTGGCTAAAACCAGACTATGGTCACGCCCCTCGAATCACCCATAACTCCACCCATTCCCACCCCCTCTCCCATAATGCCCTGCCCATTTTGTGACATCACTGTGACATCAGCTGATGGGAATGCCCTCTTTTTTTTTTCCAGATGCCTGCTTTCAGCCGATTTACTATGCTTTTCTGTAAAAAAAAGCAGAGTAAATCAGCCAATTTAACAAACACCGATAATCTGTTTCCTTTTGTGAAACAGAATACTGGAGTTTGTACAGTGTTTTCCTGACTACTAGAGAATTGATTTGATTTGTGGATAATCCAGAAAAAAATGAATAGGTGGCATTGGCAATAGGGATGATTTCCAATTTCCCACCTATTGGTCAAAGTTATCCTTAAATAGGGCTAGGGATGGACTCTGCTTCACATGGATGGGAAGCTTGTTCCAGTGCATGGGGACCCCCTGAGACACATTTGTGTCTCATCAACATGGCCTATTTATGTCACAAGCAAAATTTAAATCCTTGGGGGGGGGGGGGTTAACACAGTGTAGTATGAGAGAGTGGCTGTAGGTGAGGGCTGCAATACACAAAAGTATGAAGAGATAGGGACAAAGAGTAATTGGAGGGCCTAGTGTGTGTGTTCAGGGTGGTGGGAAGTAAGTGCTGGTATGAAAACTCTGGAAGGGGAAATGCAGTCTGAGGATGACAGGGGGATTTATAGGTGATAACAGTAAGGTAAAGGGGAAGTTAACTATAAAGAGTAATGTGAGAAGCAAATTGTATATGGCTTTGGACAGATGAGGATAATGAAGAGCAGCAGCAGACACTAGAATACTGTACAGTGAAACAGGTATGAATTAACATTCAACAATAGCACAGTATCTAAGCTGATCGGTACACAGAAAGTGAAACTACAGACGTGCTGGTAGAAACGTGTCAGAACAATCAGTATACAGTAATATAAACACGTACATAACATTCAGCAAGTGCACTCCTTTCAGTGTATTAAAAAAGCCTACTACAAAGACACTCAACAGAACTGTGCTGGCAAAAACGCATTGAGTATGGAAAACAACATCACAGTAGCATAACTGGCTTCAACTGCATAGTACAGGAGAAAAACAGGATGCTAAATAAAGCTTAAAACCAGGGTGACTCACAACAATACCCAGATGAAACAGCGTTTCCCACACGAGTAGTTTAAAGTTAGTTATACAGGCAGAAAGTAAACATTCCCCTTAGCAGTAATTACTGTTCCTGTACAGAACGAGTAACACAATCTAGTAAACCTCAGACTGGGATGACACTGAGATGTACTATCCGGCACCCAAAGAGATCAGACGCAAATACAAGGCCAAACCAAAAGCATACACTAGAAGTAGAATAAGAGTTTGTTCTGTAACCAATGTACAACTTGGTAAAGTCAATACAGTGTGCGTATTATTTTATGCTGTGGCACCTTAGGTGGAGCTCACCCATGTGAATAAATTACCTTGTACTGGTGACACTATACAAGTCCCAATCCTGCAAGCCAAGTGCAAAGTCAGAAATCTCAAAGCACTCTTTGGAACTATTAACTTACAACTAAATAATAAACTCAGGAGTTCAGTAAGACAACTGATGGTGCAAATATGTGACAGCTTGCAAGTATGACTTCATATTGAGCACAAACAAATGCACATTTCCCATTACAGCTTCTGCGGTTACATAAACATAGCTTCTTTAATGCCCTGGATTGTGACTGTAGTTAAAAACAGTGATCAAGATGCAAAGTGTAAACTTTACCAGTGCCAGATAGTCAGAACAATCAAATAATCAGCAGTCGTATAGACAACATAATAGATGCAACAAAACAAATGTTGCTCAGATGGTCCTTTGGAAAACAGCAATGCAGACAGCAGAGTGCACCACTATCCCTAAAGCCAAACTATTACCCATCACCACCATGACCCAACATTGTGAACCCTACACATGGGCTGTCAAACAGAGAAACTACTATGTTTGTTTGTGTCTTTCGGCTTTTCCCGGTTAGGGGTCGCCACAGTGGAACTCCGGTCCGCTAATGATTAGCAGTAGATTTTTTACGTGCCGAGTTTGCCAGCCCTGACGCACAACCTTCAACGAAGGTACACCCATTCACGCATGTCTCCACACAGAAGACGCTCTAGCTGAGAATTGAACGGCACAATGTCTTGCTGTGAGGCCACAAAGCTAAACATGGGAAAGTGAAAGCTATTTTAATGGAAGAGAATTTCCCAGTGCCCGCCACATACCACAAAACAATAAATGTAGATGGCATTATGCAATGCGCTCTTTCATTTAAGTGCCACTATATCCTCAATTTATTGCACTCTTTGATAAATCAATTAAAAAACAAAAACTGAAGCAGCTGGCATTCATGATCTGTCTATGTGATGTGCAAGAAGATCCAACCAAAATTAATGTACTGTCATTATACAGGGTACCGCTTAAGAACGGCAATAATCGAGGGTTTTAATTTCAGGTAATATACACAGACTCCCAAAATAATATATTAAGCTAAATGAGATGCCAAATCTATTTGGCATTAGCAAATATTTGCAACTCTCCAGAAAAATGAAAAACTGCCTCCAGTGTGTCATTGTTTTAATGGACTAAAACTAAAGAAAGAAATAAGTTATCTGCATGCTTTAAACTTCTGCAGCATAATACTAAACTAATCCCACTCTTGCATTCCTATAATTAAAATAAAACTCGACCCCCACCACTCTACTTTGTACTAAAAGTAAAGGTAAAAGTAGTACAAAAATAAAATGGCAAAATGTTAGATAATATGTAGACACTGCTTACCTCCTGAAGTCAACGGCATGATGCTTCGTTTTGCTAAGGCAATTTTACAACCCTTTTAGTAAGACAGACATGCCCCAGACTGAGATTCCTTCATGCAGCACCTCCTCACCGCTCATGTTAACTTTTATTTTTCTCTCTTCAATACTGCCAGCTACACAGAATGGACGTGACGTGGTAGTAGGATGCTTTGCAAAATGTGATTGGACTGTTAACAACGAGGCTGACCATTGGCTTCTGCCCTTCACTTAGAGGGGCCTGACATGAGTACGTGCATTGTGGTAGAACCTCCTTGAATTGCATAATACTCAGCAACTTCTGATTCGCAGAGTAAGATGGCATGGGAAAAACGCTTGAGATCAGATTCGTGGCAGTGGCAAAAAAAAAAAAAAACGGACTTCACGTGTCCAGTTTTGAATTAAATTTCTAACAGGACAACTTGTCAGAAAACCTGACAGCTGGCAACCCTAGATACATCCACACAGAAACTTCACACAGCAAAATGCAATCACTGAAAACTCATTTAGCATGGGAAAACTATCAGAGAAATACTCCAAAAATACAAAAAAGTAAGCCTGTTAACCAATTTAAAAAACACCAAACAGAAATTCATACCCCAAGTCATTTGATTTTCTTACATACAAAAATATATCAAATAAACCAGAAAGCAGGATTCAGACACATGACTGTATTTTGCAGTTGTAAAGGGAATTTTGTAATAATAAAAGCATAAAAAACTCAAAATGTAAGCATATTTCATGGCCAGGAATTGTAAACATTAACCAAAAATGTGAAAAATAACCTAAGGAAAATTTTAACTTCACAGACTTCATAGAAGTATACTGTAGTCATTTTTTATTGGCAGTACTCACTGTCAAGTGTTAAGTTTATCAAAAGTGAGAAAATCAGCTCAGCATTTAGGTGTACTTAGGGTATGTGCTTTGTGTTAAGGTAAATGGATGTGTTTGCTAATGCCAAAACTTTCAGAGTTACTGAAAATGTCGGCATTACACATGGTAATGTTTGTGTGTGTCTGTGTGTGTGTGGGGGGGGGTGACTACAGTTAGAGTAAGGGCTAGGTAAGGGGATAGTTTTAGCATTCTATGTATGTGCTAAAGTACAGTAAGAGTGTCTGAGTCTTAGTATAAATCCATGGTTCGATTCTCAGCTGGGAAGCCTTCTGTGCATGTCCTCACAGTGTTTGTGTGGGTTTCTTCCTGGTGCTCTGGTTTCCTCCCACATTCCAAAGACATGCAGTAGGTGGACTGAGCATTCTAAAATGACCTTAGGTGTGAGTATGTGTGTGAGTGAGTGGTGTGAATGAACTACCACAGCAGGGCTAGCCACCCAGTGGTGTAAACATTAGGTCTAGGTGATTGTCACTGTTGAAGTGACACACTGACCCCATCTGCAAAAATAAGAAAAAGGGGTTGTGGGTGGATGGATGGACAGAATACAGTGCACAGAAAGAAGGTATTCTGTGCCTCTGTGACTTTGGAATGGCAAACACTTAGGTATATGGGTGCACAAGAGAGAAGTACTGTGATCCCTTTATCTGAACTGAGCAGATGGTACCTAGGTAATATTGTAAAAACTTCCATAGGAAAAAGGGCATTCCAGCAGCCCTGCAGCAAAACAGCTCAAGTTCGTGATATGGAAGTACATATTTACATTATTGTGCACATAAGGGTAGGACTGTACACCTATTTATGCACAACGCATTGTTTTCACTTGGGGGAGTACTAACCAGTGCCATACATTGAGTCCAACTTATAAATGGCATGGTCGACAATTGGTGGGTAATGTGACAGCCGTGTAAGAGCAGCCAACATGCCAGAACTGTGCTCCCTACATTACAGTGACACAACAGGTATTCATGTAGAGGGGTTGTGAGGTGCAGCGGTTGTACAGTTTGCTTAAGGTACATAAATGTCATAAAAGTACAGCAGTTTGTGACCTTCATCGTAGTAGTGCAAAAGGTGCTCAGCACGATGATACAATACTTGTGCTCCAGTGCACATACTGGTGCAAAGCTACCCATTATAGATACAAACACATAGTGTAGATGTCTGTGATTAGGCTAGTATTCAAGTGTGAATAGCACAATTCCGACTTGTGATCGTTAGCCCTTCTGACATGCTGGCACTTATATGCATCTTGGTTTTATATTCCACAACTGAAATGACATAACAAAATGATGTAGTCCTATCATGCATACATTTTACTCTAACTCTCAGTTTTACTCACATCAGCAAAGTCATATTTTGCATGTCAACAAATGTAAGAAGCTGTTCTCACACTTTACAGAGGATACAATAGCAACTTGACACAATGTTTGTGGTGTTCGTGTGTGTGTGTGTGTGTGTGTGTGTGTGTGTGTGTGTGTGTGTGTGTCACTGTGTATATGTGTGTGTGGTTTGTGTGGTCAAAATTGCTCATATACTGAATACAACAATAAGGATGCTTCATGTTCATCAAATGATTTATAAAAATCAGTGCATACCAATGTTATATATTCCCCGTTCCAAAGGAGGTATGGGCCTCCTTGAAACTGATTACATGTATACATCTGCAAACATGGGACTGCATACAAATCTGCTGACCTCACAAGACTCAAACATAGCGAAAGTTTTGAAACATGAAGAGAATAAATTTAAGATGACTTCCCTATTTAGTCTAGCAAAAGCATATCGGTGTCAAGCGGAAATGGAAATCAAACCAGAAGTAGATAAAAATCAAGCAGCAAATGAATGTGCCAAAAAAAAAAAAAAAAGTATATAATGTGAAGGATTAGATGAGAAGGCAAGAAATGTGAAAAATTCATAAATAAAGCTACGAGTATAGAAAACTCCTGGAACAACCTCATGTTGATCAGGATCAAAAGCAAGAATGGTTAAGGATAGATGAATTCAAATCAAAAGACAAAAGGTTAATATTGGTGGCTCAAGATAGTGGACTCAGGGATGTCTGGATGCATACTCACTGCATGCACTTCTGTACAGTGTTTGTGTGGAGGGGGTAGAACAAGGCAGGGACTAGGCTCCGGGGGGAAAAGTGTCTTCTCCTTTAAGGAAAGCCATGTGTGCATCACATGCATGCTAACGCAGATGTAAACTTATTTCGCACTCTTGTGTGCAATTTAAAATAGCCATTCCATTGAGAGAGAAGGTAAGTAAATAAAGTGTGTGTGTGTGTGTGTGTGTGTGTGTGTATGTAATCTGAACTAGCCATTCTGTTTGGATGAAAGATAAAGTGCACGTGAGTGTGTGTGTGTGTGTGTGTGTGTGTGTGTGTGTGTGTGTGTATACTGATGATGGTGGTGATGATGGACAATGTTAACTCTGGTCATATTGATGGGCATGCAAATGATTTCTTAAACTATGTCACAAGGTGCTGGTAGAATTGTGTATTTACTGACAGCTGTTCCCATACAGCGAGTATTTCTGTTTTAAAAATCTCTCACTGACATTCTCTGATATTCTGATCTTAATATACAACATACAAGACCAAAATTAGTGTAGTCCTTTTGGTTGAACGGTTCAGTCAATAACCTTTTTATCAAAAGTGATCCATGGACAGGATGAACACATTAAAGAGCCAACTTGTCGAAGTCAGCCTCGTTCACATTGTTTATGACACACACATGATTAAGTCCCAAAACACTTGCGCCAGCTCAAACTTTTCAAGGTAGAAGTGTGTGATAAGGAGGTGCTCCCTTACACTAGGCACACAAAATAGAAGGATGGAAAAAACAATGAGATCCCCCACATGTTCCACTCCTCCTCCTCTTCCTTCCCTAAAATCAAAAAATGCAACACCAGCATGCGATCATCCATCTCTCAACTGACCCATGCCTCCACAGATTTGTAATGGCAAAAATGTCAAAGGAGGAATTGATTTTTATAGTCCAACAGCAGGGAGTTGACTATATAGAGACAGACATACGGACAGGAGCTGTCCTTTACCACAGAGTCTTGATCAACCTCTTTCCAGTGATGTATATGAAGTCTAGCACCAGCAGGTAGATGACAGTTTCAACTTAGAAGGAGACAGGAACTGACAATCTATATTCTCACTATAAGGGAGTTGATCCTGTAGTTGGTTGGCCTGTCTCTCTCTCTCTCTCTAGGTGTGTGTGTGTGTGTGTGTGTGTGTGTGTGTGTGTGTGTGTGTGTGTGTGTGTGTGTGTGTGTTTGTGTTTATGCAGGCTGTTAAAGTTACATCAGTAGTCCTTACACAAACATTAAAGTCTATCCCTGCACTTGATATCTGTGTGAGAGAGAAAGAGTGTGCACGTGTGTGTGTGTGTGTGTGTGTGTGTGTGTGTGTGTGTGTGTGTATGTATGTATGTGTATATATATATATATATATATATATATATATATATATATATATATATATATATGTATATATTTATATAGATCCCTATCAGATCCCCGAAAACTCATTTCACCAAGACCAAATCGCCGAAAACTCATTTCACCGAAAATAGTATTGGCAGTGTATATGCCTTTTTGCCCACTGTAGTGTGATCCTGGAGTTAGAATATATAGTTGAGGGTGTGTGGGGGGCACCCCCCACACACAATGGGGGCTGTGGAGAGTGCTTCCCACCATTTAGCTTGGTTTTATACTGTCCAGTTTCTGTCAAGAGAGTAAGTAAGGAGCTTTTAATCAAACACACACACATTTTATATATATATATATATATATATATATATATATATATATATATATATATATATATATATATATATATATAGATATAGATCTACTTTAAAACATCATATAACCAGTTCATCAAACCACAAATCATCGAGACCAGAAAGTCGAAAACTGAAATGACTGAAACTTAAAAAGATAGAGTTTCAGATTGTTGGGATTTATCAGTGTAGTTATATGTTTTTAATGAAATAGTACATTGCCACTGTAAGAGTGTTTTCTAGCACGTATGTGAAATATAATATGGCGGATGTTTTGTTGCTAGGTGATGGTGTTGCAGGAAACGTTTTGGTAAATGTAAGTTAAATATTTGACAAGTATGTTTTAGGTAGAGATCAAAGTATTAAAGTGCGTAAAATGTTATTGTAAGAATGTACATAGTGTTATACGGAAAGGTAGAGCTGTAAATGTATATTAGGTAGATGAAGTAGTTAAAAAGTTTGTAGTTTACCCTTTTCCTTCAATGTACTGCAACCTCAGAGTTGGTATATTTAATGTTTGGGGGGTCTGGAGGGTACAGTCCCCCACATGGGGGCACTGGGGGGTGAAGGCCCCTGCAAAGGCATAGGAAATGACAAATAATTGACAGTTTTTGCAGTTTTCCATGGTTTGGACTCTATCATGTATTGTTATAGGTTATTTCGATATTCTGAGACTATCTTTTTAAGTTTGTCATTTCAGTTGTTGACTTTCTCCTTTCAATGATTTGTAGTTCAATGAACTGATTATATGATGTTTTAAAGTTGATCAATACACACACACATACACTGTCAGACGAAGAGAAGAAAGAGAAGAGAGATTCTTTTAAATCCACACCTTTGCACATGTACATAAGCCAGTCAGGTTTGGGATTTATCGCACAGCAGATTCAACTTTTCCACCCTTTAGTGGGGCTATGCTGGTCATGAAATGTTCTCTACAAGTTGATCTAGGAAAAGAATGCCACGATTAAAAGTCCTACACCCGAAAATAGGGTCAAGTTTCTCCTGGTTAGTCAAGATTGTTGCCTGCGTGCAATTAAACATTTAATAAAACACAATACTATATGTTGGAGTGTTTGTTAAGACTTTGGGCAAGCTAATGTGCTGGAGGGTTACTCAGTGGCAGGTTCTTGGAGGGACTGGCAGCAGATCTGTCCATTTTGTGATTTACAGCATTTGTTGGCAGGGGTATTATCTTTAAAAGGAAGGACAACAAGGACTTGTACCTTATTAAATAATTAAAGGCACAATAACTCTACCTGCTGTTAGTCTGGCATCTGTTTACTTTTTCCTCACTGTTTCTACTATGTATATAGGGTCTATATTAGAACATCGAACATTTAACATTTCGAATCACTACAGGTCGACCTTTAGTGATCGAACTGTTAAAATATCGAATGTTCGTTAAAAAAAAAAAAAAAAAAAAAAAAAAAAACTAGAGAGTGTAGGCAGGGGGGCAAACCTCCTTGTACCCCCCCATACCCCCTGCTACTTAAATATACCAACTCCAAGACCAAACTACATTGAAGTAAATGGAAATCTTCCTTTACAGAGATTTCCATTTATCCATTCAATGTTCTGCACTTTCACTATTCGCAGGTCGACAATGTCAGATTTGACATTGTCAGCTTTCGAGAATTCCCTGTATATATATATATATATATATATATATATATATATAGAGAGAGAGAGATTGATTTAATATCATAATTTCGAAAATGTTTACTGCGAGTAATTACGTACTCGAAAAACTTGAAATTAACGATACCAAGCACTAAAATAACAAAACAAAAAAATGTCAATGATTCGAAATCAAATTAACATTTTTCGAACTTACGTTAACATCTGGTGCCAGTCAATGCACATTTTGCATGGGGGCATGCACTCCTTGCTACTTGTATATTACAACTCCGAGATCACACTACAGTCAGGAAAAGGGCAAAGTTCCCGATCCACACCACAGTGCGATCTCCAATCAATATGTCATTCTCACAACAGCTAACGCACACTAGCATTTGGTGTTGTGAGATTGACATTTTTGAATTGCCGTTATGTGACTTTAATAAACTGCCTTCCAACAATCAAAGTTCACATAATGGCAATTCTAAATTTTGACAATAAATATATATATATATATATATATATATATATATATATATATATATATATAGATAGACAGATATAGTTTCTTACCTAGGATGAAGTATGTGCATTTAATTGATTAAATAATCTCTGTGGATTTTGTTTCAATACCATGGTTTCAACGCTGTTAGATGAGCAAAAGGTTAGTGTGATAACACATTTTGCTTAGGAAAATGTTTTAGCCTAGGTCGTTTTCTTGGTTGACGATGTGGACAGCCTCCTTGGCATGTGTGCTGCATGTGATATTGATGACTGCATGTATGGGCAATGCACTATAATTAGCCATAGTGTAGCATGCTTTATGTTCATTCACTCTAACTGTGACTGCTTATGGTCATTATAGTGAGCAGCTGATAAGTAGGTTGCAGTTTATTGTGAAAGATATGAAAAAGTACAGTTTTGTACCTACCATAAATGTAGATGTTCGAGGATTCCATTGCTGCAGTCCTGACTATTGGGTATAGTCCGCGTCCCAGTCGGCCCGAATACCAGAGTATAAGGCTGACGTCGGTCATGGCGCCTTAGACTGACGTCAGTACGTCAGGGTACTAATGCGCATGACCGACGTCATTTCCTCAGTCTTTTCTTGCCCCAGATGTCAGAAGACCCAAAAAGACAATTCCCAAAACAACCTGCACCAAAAACATGTACAATATATACAACAATATATACAAAAATATAAGCATGTAAACTCACCTACACAACCACCCCTAAACACAGAGGGAAGGAGGGAGGGTAAATTGATTGCAGCAATGGAATCCTCGAACATCTACATTTATGGTAGGTACAAAACTGTACTATGTTCTTCGTCTTCCATTGCTGCAGTCCTGACTATTGGGTAGAATCCCAAAGCAGAGGAAAGGGAGGCTGGCAAATTATAAGGAAGTAGGAGCTGATAACATGCCTCGCAAAACAGCAGTGGCAAAACCAGCCCTAGACTTAGAGTAGATAGGAAGATGATAATGCTTAGAGAAAGTATGCACTGAACTCCAAGTAGCTGCTTCCAAAATATCCTTAGTTGCCACCCCCCTTAGAAATGCTGTAGAAGTGGCAGTAGCCCTAGTGGAATGAGGCCGAATCCCAGCTGGAATCTCCTTGCCATGATGGGAATAACAAAATGCAATGCAAAAGCCAATCCACCGCGAAATAGTTTGTTTTGACACAGGCTTGCCCTGTGAACTCAAGGCAAAAGAAACAAACAACTGCTGAGACTGCCTAAAATCCTTAGTCCTGCTTAAATAATATCTCAATTGCCTGTGTACATCTAAAGTGTGCAAAATCTTTTCCCCTTTATTTTGGGGATCTGCATAAAAAGTAGGCAAATGAATAGTTTGGTTTAAAGCCACACTAGAAACCACCTTAGGCATAAAGGAAGGATTAGTACGTAATGATACCCTATCCTTATGGAAAATCAAAAAGGCTCTACTGCCATAAGGGCCTGCAACTCAGACACCCTTCTTGCAGAAGTAATGGCCAACAGAAAAGCAGTCTTCCATGACAAGTATTTCAACTCAGCAGTAGCCGCAGGCTCAAAAGGTTGTAGAGTAAGTTTTTCCAACACAAAATTGAGATCCCAAGCAGGAGTAGGAGCTCTACGTGGGGTCTTATATTCTTTGCCCCTCTAAGAAACTGCTTGAACAAAGGATGCGAAAACAAAGGTGGGTCACAATCATAATGAGCTGAAATTGCTGCAGCATGAATCTTAATGGAAGAGAAGGACAAACCTTTGTCCAATAACTCAGTAAGATATTGAAGAGCCACACTCAAATTAGGCTCAGAAATCTCCAAATTCTTTGCTGTACTCCAAAATAAAAATCTCTTCCATTTGTCTGCGTACACCTTCCTTGTACTAGGTCTTCTAGCTTCCATAATCACATTTAAAACTTGCTGAGGAAGTTGAGACCTGCTGTGCTTCAAGAGAGAATATGCCAGGCTGTTAGATGAAGAGAGTGAAGCTTGACATTGAGCAGATGACCATCCTTCTGAGATAACAGATGAGGAATCAGAGGTAAAGGCCATGGAGGCTTCCTTACCAGACTCCGTAGTAGTGGATACCAGTGTTGCCGAGGCCAATCTGGAGCTATCAAAATCATCCTTGGCCTGTCTTGTCTGACCTTTAATAATACCTTTGGAAGAAGAGGCAGAGGTGGAAAGGCATAGACATGAAGGTTTTTCCAACTGAAAGACAGAGCATCCACTTTCCAAGCTGTGTGATGAAACCCCTTTGTGCAATACTTTGGCAGCTGGTGGTTTAGTGGAGAAGCGAACAGATCTATGTCTGGAGTTCCCCATGACACTGTCAATTTCTGAAATACATGAAGATCCAGTTTCCACTCGTGGGGATCCATGATTTGTCTGCTTAACACATCTGCTAGGGAGTTCTGTGCTCCTGGCAGAAACCTTGCCTGAAGAGTTAGTTGCAGGCTTAACGCAGTCTCCCATAAAATCATTGCTTGCCTGCATAGAGGATAAGAATGTGTTCCCCCTTGCTTGTTGATGTACCACATGACAGTTGTGTTGTCTGTTAGAATCAACACCTGCCCTGGAAGAAGTAACTCCTTGAAAGCCATCAATGCAAACTGGACTGCTAACATCTCCTTCATGTTGATATGTAGATGCTGTAGTCTGGCAGGCCACTTGTCTTGTATCCACTTTCCATTTAGATGAGCTCCCCAAGCAGTATCCGAGGCATCTGTCGTTAAAATCTGACTCGCCTCTGGCCGGGTCACAGAGAGTCCCTTGTTTAGGTGACATTCCTGAGCCCACCACAAGAATTCCTTTTGAAGGCAAGGAATTATTTGAATGACAGTGTCCAAATCCTGGCAGTGCTGTGTCCATACATTTTTGAGATACCATTGCAGCTTCCTCATATGCAGTTTGGCATTGGGAAGCACCAGAATACAAGATGCCATGAACCCTAATGCTTGAAGGACTGTCCTTGCAGTCAGCACGGACTGATGAGATAGTTGATGGAAGTAAAGTGACAGACTCTTTTGTTTGTCCGGGGTTAAAAAGGCCATCTGAGCTGCTGTATTCAGTCTCACACCCAGAAAGCACATGTCTTGAGAGGGTACTAGACTGGACTTTATTTCGTTCACAGAATACCCCAGGCATCTTAGCACTGCTATGACATATTCCAGATGCTGTAGAAGGTCTTCCTTTTCTTGAGCCAGAATCAGGCAGTCGTCCAAGTAAGGATAGATTTGAATGCCTTGAAGCCTGAAGTAAGCTATCACTGGAGCCAGAACCTTTGTGAATACTCTGGGCGCAGTAGATAAGCCAAAGGGCAATGCAGAGAACTGATAATGAAAATCTCCAGTTCGAAACCGCAGATACTTTCTGCAACCAAGCCTTATAGGCACATGAAGGTAAGCTTCCTTGAGATCCAAAGTTACCATCCAGTGATCTTTGCCCAGCAGAGGTAACAGTTGTTGTAACGTCAACATCTTGAACTTGGGAATGTCCAGATAAGTGTTGAGGATAGATAAATCCAAAATTGGTCTCCACGTGTTCCCCTTCTTTGGTACTAGGAACAGGCGAGAATAAAATCCAAGCCCCTTTCTGATACAGGGACTGGCTGAATGGCCCCTATCTGGAGTAACTGAGAAACTTGCTTGTGAGCCTCTTTTCTTTGTGGAGGAGGAACATCTGGCATGCCTTTGAAAGGGGCATTGTGTGGAAATAAAATCTGTAACCGTGATGAATGATATCCAGCACCCATCTGTCTTGAGTGACTAAATCCCAATTTTCTTTGAAAAGAGACAGTCTTCCTCCTAAAGGAGCTGCCAGACGAGAATCCACTGGCAGCTGAAAAGGCAGGTCATTGGGTCTGCTTACGAAAGGACTGACCCCTGCCCTCACCAGAAGTCTGAGCAGGTGAACTGTCTGATCTAGGCCTAAACGAACCTTGAGCCCTGCCCCTACCACGTCTAGACCTACCCCTAGACTGGGAACCATAAGCAGGATATGTCCACCCCTTAGCAGGCCAATTTCTACTAAACTTGGAGGCTGCACCTGCAAAAATCTTTAACAGTCTGCATAGACTTAGCTTTGTCCTCCATTTTCTTTAAAACTGCTTCCACAGGCGGTCCAAACAACACATCAGACTGTAAAGGAGCATCCAAAATCCTGGTCTTAACATGCTCAGCTAAATTCTGATCCTTCAACCAGGCATGTCTGCGAAGAACAGAACTAGTAGCAGCCACCCTCGAGGAGGCCTGAACAGCATCAAAACCACACTGCAAAGAATGCTTACCCACTTGTTCAGACACATGAACCAAATCCAGCAATTCTTTACACTCAATACCTTCCGCCAAAGCATCCACCTTAGATTTCAATTGTGAAAGGAGATAATTCTGATATTTTAGCATATGAAACTGACAATTCAACGCCCTCATGGCTAGAGTGGAAGAAGTATATACTTTCTTACCCCACCTATCCAAAGCCCTTGCCTCTTTATCAGAGGGTACAGGATTTTTAACCACAGAAGCTTTAACACCTTTAGGCCCCTGAGAAACAGTTTCTGGGTCCGCCCTAGGACTCTTAAACAAATACTTATGAGCTTCGGGCACCCTATAATACCTATCAGGCTTAACAGGAGCAGGAGGCAAGGAGTCAGGGTTCAGGGAAGCCTCTGCAAAACATCCTCCACCACATTCAATACAGGAGGAATAGCTAAGGGCCTATGCTGGGGTAAAACAAGAATTCCCTAAGCCTTTTCCTGAATCAGAGTAATCCTGGCCTTCCCATTTAAAGTGCTCCCTCATGGAGTGAAGAGTCTCTGAAAATGAAAAATCCTCAGGAGGAGAAGCTGTAGGAGTGGAATCATCCACATCAGAATCAGAATAAGTAGGAAACTCTTGTAAGTCTTCCACAGAAGACTCTGAAGCCTGTGAACACTGTTCAAAACTATCAAACTCCTGTTCCACCCTAGGCCTCTTATCAGGCGGGGCATAGAACCTCTAATCAGAGTAATCAAATCTTCTGCCATTTTAAGCATATGTTTCTTAGGCACAGAGCCCGAAATGCTAGGAGAAGCCCCCACAGAAGCTGAACTTGGCCTACCTCTAAAAGAAGCTTTGGCAACAGAAGGAGAGGCCCTAACTACCTTGGGAAGAGAGGGAAGAACAGTTACCTGAGAAGCCCCCTCAGCCTGGCCTACCTCCTGAGAGGGCACATCCTGTAACAGTAAAGTATCTGCCTGAGACTCCATAGAGACTCCTGGCAAAACCTCTGGCTCCCCTGAGCCTTCTAAAGAACCAACGTCCGGGACTGCCGGTTCCTCACCCCTAGGCTTCACTGTTTTGTCCTTGCGCTTCTTGGATGAAGCGGGCGTCGGAGCATCCGACGGCATATTATAATTGCAACGCTTCCCAAACACTAACCTAGCACAAACTAGCCTCCTCTTAATAGTGCGCTTGTTAAATCTAGCACAAGAGCGGCAACCAACAACGTCGTGCTCAGGCCCTAAACAAGGTATACACAATGTATGATAATCCCTATGCGGTATCTGTTTCCCACAAGAAATACAGTTATTCACTTTTTCTGACATCCGGTTAAATACTGAGGCAAGAAAAAACCAAAATGTTCTAACGGGTTACTTAGCCAACTCTGTTTCGGTCTGAAACTCCGGTTTCGGAAAATCTCAGAACGCCAACCTGCACTCGCAAAATTGCTTCTGCATCGGACCATGCGGCAAAAAAGACTGAGGAAATGACGTCGGTCATGCGCATTAGTACCCTGACGTACTGACGTCAGTCTAAGGCGCCATGACCGACGTCAGCCTTATACTCTGGTATTCGGGCCGACTGGGACGCGGACTATACCCAATAGTCAGGACTGCAGCAATGGAAGACGAAGAACATCTGCCATACATGGTGCTGAAACATGCTCTTACCAAAGATATATCATGTACTTCTCAATTAAATACAACATCAGATGCTTATCATTACATTTTTACTTACTGTCTTGCCACTTGTGGAAATGAAAATTAATACTTTCAACAACATTTCTCTCCTTTCTGTAGACGTTTGCTAGTGCTACTGTGATCTGTAAAACTCCTCTGGAAAAAACAAACATCAGCAAATGAAATTGAAGGAAAAGTGAGAAGCAACAGAAAGACAAATGTAACCATACTGCAGAGCAAATATATGCTCACATAACAGGATATTTGCAGGCAGCAGTTAACTTTGTATTTAGTGTCAGTAAGCAGTGCCGGCTGTGCCACAAATTGGCCCTAGGCGTGAGCGCGTGCATGTGTGTGCCTTCTGTTCAAAGTTGGGCGCTGGGCTGGCAACTCAACACCGTAAAACTCCTCTGCCAATCATGAGTGGACAGGTGATCCGCTGTAGCTAACCCTAACCGGGAAAAGCTGAAAGAAGAATGAAGATTTGCCATTAGCTTTCAATTGCCTGTGGCTTCTCATGTGTTAAATGCATGTTAACATATAGCACTTAGATGATGAAAAGCAAAACAGTATGATTTACCAGTTCACCAGCATTTATTTTTTCATTCACAAAATACTTCTGGCTCGTTTGTGTTTCGGGACATGGTGATTGTCACATCTGTATAACGGTGTAAATGATATACACCGTTAGGATAGCTGAATAAAAGTGCACGTGTATATACGTACATATGTAAGTTGTAGCAGTTCAAGGCTTTAATGAAGACTGACATCATCTAACTCACATGACTCATTCCCTATTATACTAAAGCTATTAAAGGTAGAGTACACTAATCACATACTGTAAGTGGCATCCTCTTTTTAGTGAAAATGCTTTGCATACCCCAATGCAGAATATCCTCCCACTTTTAAGTACACAACTTGACAAGCCATAATATAGTGTAACTACTACTATTGTGTGAAAGTACGTTTCACCAAGAGCTTTCCACATTTTACATTTTTAATTTATCTATGTATAGACTTGGTATCCAAAGGCTTTTAAACAACATGCCCATATCTTCACCGTTTATAGTCACTGTTTTATTACAGGTATTGGCCTGCTTACATACTCTGAGATCAGCAACAGTTAGGGAAGAGAACTGCTTGTTGCTCACATTAAAACTTCAACAAATCCCTGGTGGATCCAGGACTGAATATTTGCAGTGAATTTACCTCCCTCAAAGTCTTAGCTTGACTGTAGACTACATACACATTGGTTTACAAAGTCCATTGAACAGGTGGGAGAAACAGACAAATGTATGTTTTGTAAAACAGAACTGGAAACAATCGCACACATTGTTGCTGGTTGTGATATATAATGGTAGAAGGACTGTATACTGAAAGGCATAATAATGTGGCAAGATTGTTGTACTGGGAATTGTGCAAACATTATAATATTGAACTGAAAAACACTGGAAACATGAGCCACAAAGCATTATAGAAAAGGAAGTCTACATCACATGGGATCACCCATTACTAACGGTTTAAAAGACAGATGCAAGAAAACTAGATAAAATCAGACAAAACTAGCATTGAGCATTGAAATCTGTAGACCCAGTGACTACAGTGTCTTGCATACAGAGATACACAAAGTCATAAAATATCAAAATTTGCAGGCAGAAACCAAAGCAATGTGGAAGAAAGATACTCAGACAGTTCCAGTAGTAGTAGGAGCAACGGGTCTTATAAAAAAGAATCTACAGTCGTATTTAGATATGTTACCGATACATATAACTCCATATGAATTGCAGAGTCATTACTAGGCACACTGCAGGTGCTGTGAAGAGCTAACATCAAAGACTGAAACAATACTAATTTCATGAGCTTTAATCATACTTTGACATAGGAATGAAGTCCGTTCTCATCAAGGTATAACAAACCCAAAAGACTTGGAGAAATTAAAAAAATACAACACTATAATACTGAAAGGATCATTAGAAAGTACAGTTGTGTAAGAACTTACTATAGCAGTTGATGTCCTAATAATCACTATTGCAGTATTCATAATGAATGAGTTATCACAGCTGACATCCGGCTGGGGTACCAATGCTTTACCTTCTCAGGATCATACAGTCAACATGTAACCTCATCTCATAAATGTAGGATATATAGGCAGATAAGTGTAATTCTTTTAACCATCTCGAAGCCAGCAGCCTTAAGACCCCTGAGAGTGAAAGTCTGGTCAGCTAGGGGAGGTGAAGCATACAGTGGTAAAAAGACTTCTTTTGTTCTAAGATGCTATCCACAGTGTATGGACAGACAGAGGAGAAATAGAGAGTTGCAGTGAGATTATGGAAAAGTAATGTAGACGTGAAAGACCGTGGGAAGAAATACTGCATCTACTGTTGTGGTCAGTTCGTACACAACTGCACTATGTTCTGACTGAAATCACTGTTGCGGTACTCACAATGAATAGGTGAGTTCCAGAGCTGAAGAGGATGCAAGGGTGGCTGGTTACTGAACTGCAGAACTGTCCAAGAGATAGGCAGCCTTAGACCTTGAGAAGGCATCAATCCTGTACTGTTTAGGGAAGGTGTGTACAGAGGACCACGTGGTAGCTTTTAGTATGTTCCTGGCATCCACCCTTTTGAAGAAGGTCCCAGATGATGCTACTGCCCTGGCAGAATGCGCACTTACCATGCAGAGAATAAGAGAAAATAGCCTTAGAGTTCCAGCTTGAAATTGTTTTAGACACTGGTTGGACCAATTTTGAGTGCATAAAGAAGACAAATGGTCAGATTTTTTAATGGATTTGGATTTGTCCAAATAAAATCTTAACTGTCTGTGAACATCTAGAGAGTGTAGCAATCTCACCTCCCCCACGGCATGGGAAACAAGTTAGCAAGACTTATAACCTGGTTAAGTGACAGTTTGTTCCCTACAGGTTAGCTCTCAAGGACACCCTGTCCTTGTGAAAAAATATGAAGAGCCTGAAGTTGAACAGTTTTCCAGGTGCAGAATTTGAGGTTTGCTGAGACTACTGTTTCAAAAGGAAGCAAAGTAAGTTTTTCCAGCACAACACTGAAATCCTAATGAGGGGTACTAGGCTTCCTTGGTGGTCTAAGATGCAGCACCCCTTTAAGGAATAACAACCTCAGGTCTAGACATAAGAAAGGGACTGAGGGGTAGACACATAGAGATGGTTGACAGGTGGGCTTTGATGGAAAAGTAAAGCAAACCTGTAGGCATTAACTCATACAGATATATTTGTATGGAAGGTATCTGTGATTTGTTGGGGTCCTGGTGATTCCTGTGGCACCAAAAGGAAAATATCTTCCATTTGTCTATGTAGGACTTTTGAGAAGTGGGTTTCCTGGCTTATTGGAGAATTATAACTATGTCTTCTTGAAAGTGGTGCTTGTAAGGAATTAAAACCCTATCATCCACAGTGTTAAGTTCAGGGATGAGTGTAGTTGTGGCAGGTTGTAGAAGCTGCTCCTGGTTAGTTGGAAATGAAGAGGAAGCCAATGCTGTCTTGGACAAAAGGTGATCAGTAGCAAGAGTCATGGCTTTTATTTGTGTCTTTAGAAGATGAGAGGTAGAGGAGGAATGGCATAGAGGAATCTCCCTATCAACTGAATGCATCTGTCCACCAGACTGAGGGACAAGGGCCCCTGGTGCAAAAGAGTGGGAGTTGTTTGTTGGTCTCTGCTGCAAATAGGTCTATCTGAGGTGTCCCCCAATGATGGAGGAGGTCCATACCTGTTAAGGGTCCATTTGTGAGGATCTTCCAAGGTCCTGCTTAATGTATCTGCCAACACACTGTCCAGTGATGGAATGTATATGGCTACTAAAGACATGTTCTCCAGGGTGGCAATCTCCCAGGTGGTCTGTGCCAATCTGCACAGCTGGTAAGACCTGGTTCCTCCTTACTTGTTTATGTACCACACAACGTGGTGTTGTCTGGGAACACTCTTAGGGAATCTGGCCTCCAGACATGGGAAAAGACTTGAATGAAGACCCTCATCTCCTTCATATTAATGTGTTCTTTTAGTAGTTTTGGTTGCCACTTGCCTAGAGCACAGTGTGTTCCTATCCAGGCTCTCCATGGCTCATCCAAGGCATCTGTGTGCATTTCTTGAACTGGAAGTGGTGGGTTGAAGGGATGTCTGGGTTGAGTATTACCTGGTCACTCCGCTATGAGAACTCTCTCCTGAGACAAGGTAATAGATGGTTTACTGTGTCTAGAGGATGAGTTTTCAGGTACCCTTGGATTTTCCTCATATGCAGTCTGCTGGTAGGATTCTTGTACTTGAAAGTGTGAGAGGAGGTTGAGGGTTAACTGGAGGTGTTGCAGGAGTATCTATGGTTTTTCGTCACCCAAGCCAGTTTTGAATAACCAGATTTGACATCAACATGCACATGCCTTTCATACATTAATCCTCTTTGATGACAGGCCTCTAAGATATATTTTTATACACATTAGGAGGTCTCACTTGTCTATCTTCAGCTCTGATGAATTTATACTTTGTATGTTCGGATGCTTATGATTTAGTTATTCTTGAAGACATTCCAGACGGCTTCGCCTGGGTCATGACATCTCTTCATGTACTTCCTTTGACACACATTTATTTGCGTTTCATTTTTCCTTATATTTCATCAGCTTCACGAGAGTTGGCTAGCGTCAGACGAATTGTTTTCCAGCCAAAGTGTTTTAATATATTTTAATATTTTTAATAATATTTTTAAAATTTTGTAATACTTGATATATGCATGAACACATTATGATTTGTTGTGATATGTTCTTCATGATTTTGATAGGGAGCCTTAACAAGTTTATACTAGCTTCCACATGATTTTTATGTAGACTTCCATCTACTCATTAGTATTGCTACTCCATATGACAGCAAGTTTTGCATTAGTAATCATTGGCTTCACCTTTATTATTTTTGATCTAAGCATGATGTATATATAATAGACGTCTAATAGACGCCCTCTTTTTGAGTCAAAATATTTCGTCCTCATGACTTAATAATGACCTTATTTCAGTGTTGAAAACTTGAGGCATTGGACAGAAAAATAGAGCAGTCATGATATGAGAACTAGATCATTACCACACATACTAACACCTTGTTCCCAACATTTTTCAATATATATTTTTTAACATTTTATAACACATTGATGTTTATAGTCTACATTTAATCATATGGGTTGTATATTTATTCTATACACCCACTCACAATAGTTTGGTATGATATTGTTTGGGAGGTTTTGGCTTATGATTCTGTTGATGCCATTTTGATGTTGGAACAGATTGTTCTGTGTTCCTAGTTTATGCATAGATGGAGACGCTTTTAGTGTTTCTCCATCAACTTCTTGGTTGACAATGAGACTCTTACAGTTTTCAGGATAGTTTTGAGTGAATTACTAAGAAGCGCGCACCACGCTAATTCATTCATATACATTTTACACTGTTTGTATATTCTTATACAATTTTAAATGCTTTCGAGATCAGATCTCGATTGAGATTTATTGAAACAGAATCAACAGCTTTACATTATAGTGACTCTGGATCTGTTTCTTTGCTTGCTGTGTTTTTTGCTTTTGCTTTTGTTTCTTGTTCTGGATTTATGCTTCAATTGTTTTAATGTTTGCCGATTATTGAGAACGGATGCTTTTGCCTACAGATAGATTGCTTAATTGCTTGATCACTCTCTATTTGAGAGATGTTACTTACCAAGAGTATATAAGCATTGCCATCCAAACTGTTTGTGTAAAGGATCTGAAGAAGCGTGTTTTTATACACGCAAAAGCGCTTGTCCGAATAAAGAAAAACCTTGTTTTATCCATTTATTGTGGTGGTCCGATTCCAATTTGTCTATAGTTCATTTGGATTTGGTTTTGGAGCAGACCTTTGGGCAACAGCGTCTCCTTGTTTTTACTTACTTCATTGTATTCCTGAGTCGCTGTAGCCACACGATGGATACTCCTTTAGTAGAGTTGGACTATGTACCGGAGAAGACTAATCTAAAGAAGAGATGGGAAACCCTGATGGATAAGAGAGGTAATCCTTTCCTCTCTATGGAACTGTCCAAAACGGATATTGAGAGCAATAATATTGGCATTGACAATGTGCATGATTTCAATGTGACTCTGAAAGAGTTAGAAAATATGCTATATAAACTACAGAGACTTATATGGCAGAGGAGGCATTTAGAAGCCTGCTTACACTTTAAATTAGTGCCGAGAGGCATGAGGGTTCTCTGCATGCCCACCTATGGCAACAGCCATCCGGACCTGTTAAAAAGGTGGCAGCAGATGAACCTAGAATTAAGTTACGGTTACATGAAGTTGCTCATAGAATATTTTACTCTCTTGGAAGACGAACTGAAGAACAAAGCCGAAACTCTATACAGAGACATCACTGAAAAATTTAAAGGGGCAATGTTCGAGCAACGAATAGACTCAATACTTAACCAAACCTCTTCCTATGGGGAGCGGTTGCAACAAGTCAAGATGCGCAAGCTGCAACGTGACCACTTTGATTTTACTAACAGCCAAGTTTTTGTTTGGCCTAGGAATAGGAGGGGTAATGAACCAGCACCTTCTACTAACCCTAATGTATGTGATACAAACAGCAGTCAACTTGGCGTTTCCCCTTTAATGGATACAGCAATCACAACGGATGTTCCGATTTCATCCACGGAAGTTCCTTCTGTGTTCATGACAGAGTCGGATAACACGCCACCACCTAATCAGTTAGCACTTCCACGCTCCAACTTACAGAATTTAGGGGCTAAACCGAAGATAGCCCAGAGTAATATAGAGCGTTTTTTACCGCTCCCTGTGCAACAACAGCACTTTGCAAGAGGCAGGTCCAACAGCAGAGGGAGAATGAAGAGGAAGTACTCGGGAGATCAGCAGAACCAGAGAGGAAGAATAAGGAACTGAATAGTCTGATAGTCAATCTTTCTAGCTACATATTGACTTCAACTGACGAGGCTTTGTTGAACCGTGGTTTGAATTATATTCCAGCCCAGGTGAGTAATTTACCTGAAGTTCTTACAGACTTAAGACTTTTTGTACGGAACTTATCTCTGAAGCTATTTTTCAATCAGAAAAACAGCCCAGAAGCCTCAATAGACAATAATGTGAACACTAGCTTTAAAAAGAAGAGCGTATTTACGCCTGCACCACCACCAGTTGCAGAATGCTTTTTGAAGAGTTGTGAAGGTGACTTTTATAAGTATTACTATGACCACAAACATAGTGCTCCATTTTTTAATACATATACTAAAGAATGGGATAGCATCTACTCTTTGAAACATGCAAGTGATCTAATAGTGAAGCCTGCTGACAAAGGAGGCGCCATAGTCCTGTTGGATACAGATATTTATGTTAAGACTATGTTGGAGTTACTGAATGAAGCAGTTACTTATAAACCTATAACCTATACAGAGTTTGAAAAGATTGTTTATAACGTTCATCAAGAACTGTATGAATATGTGATGTGCAGGCAGATTGACTATGAGTTATACCAATATTTTATTATTGAGAAACCCAGAATACCATACATTAAAGGCCTGCCCAAAATACATAAGGGTATTTTTCCACCGCCCATGAGACCCATAGTAGTGGGGCAGGGTTGGGTTACAGAGACATTATCTGCATATTTAGAAAAAAGATTAAGACCTTTGGTCTCTGAGACTTGCTCAATTCTTAAGGACACTTATGATCTGTTAGAGAGGTTGGATAAATATTCCACAGACCTAAACAGAGTTCTGGTTTTTGTGACTCTGGACGTGAAAAATCTTTTCACTTCCATACCGAATGCATTCGGTCTGGAAGCACTTAGGAACATTATCAATACAAGTCAGAAGTTCAGTAGTAATGATGAAATCTTGTTATGCGCCATTATGGAACTTATATTGACACACAATGTATTTAAGTTCAGAGATCAGCTTTACTTACAGCAGTGGGGGGTAGCCATGGGCACCCCCTGCGCCAATACGTACGCAAATTTAGTTATGCTACACTGGGAGCAAACCTTCCTATTTAATCATGACTGGTTTAAGAAGGTTAGTCTGTATAAAAGATTTGTGGACGACATACTGTTGTTTTGGCATGGAAGTAATGAAGAACTCTTGTCTTTTGTGCAGTATATGGAATCTACTACAGAGTTCCTGAAGTTCACAGTTAGTTCTTCTTTAAACAGTATAGATTTTCTAGATCTAACTATATATAGAGGACAACAGGGGAACATAGAAACTACTATCTTCAGGAAGGAGTGTTGGAGGAACAGCTTGTTACAGTACAATAGCATGCACCCAAGATTTGTGTTTGATAGTATAGTGAAAAGTCAATTCACCAGAGTTAGAAGATTATGTAGAACGGAGACTGAACTTCATAAGCAGAGCCACTTCCTATTAGAATGTTTTGCTGAGAGGGGTTATGACACTGAGAAAACAGAAACCATTAGGGACTATGTCTTGTATGGTAAGAAAACATCACATAGTGGTGTCAGAACACACAGACATTTGAGTTGTGCTAGGAAAATTTTCGATAACTCTAAAGTGAGATTGAACTTTAGATACACTAGTGACATCAAACACATTAAAAATATTGTACTCAAGAATTGGCATATTCTATTGACGGACCAACGAATTATGAAGTTGGTAGGTCCTACACCCTCCTTCACCTTTCGTAATAGCAAAAATCTCAGCAGATTACTCTGTATAGAACCCAGCAAGACTATCAGACCTAATACTTCCAAGGGCAACACTCTTGGTACATTTCCTTGTCAGAAATGTAATATTTGCAGCTTAATTACACAAGAGCAACCATTCACACATCCAACATTCTCTTATAGTTTTGTACCATACTTTACAGCAACATGTGAGGACAGGAACTTGATTTACCTGGCCACTTGTGAAACTTGTAGTGCGTTCTACGTTGGAATGACGACCAGGTCATTGAGGGAAAGGGTACAGGAACACGTTAATGAGATCAGGAAGAGGGATATGAAAAATGCCCTAGCGAAACATATCACAGTCAATCTGGGACATTCTTTTGTGTTCAGAATTCTACAAAAGGTCACACCCAATGCGAGGGAGGGAGACATTTTCAATGACCTAGAACAAGTAGAACTCTGTTGGATTTTTAAACTCAAAGCCCAGTATGAGCCAGGACTAAACCAATATGTGAGCATTAGGGCTCCATTGAAAGCACGTACACTCAAGTAAGATGTATTTTACTAACACAGGATGAATAAGTTATCCTTTTGATACAGATTTAGGTTCAGAGATTCTCTACCTGTCAGTGTTTAGGTGCTTGGACCCTAGCAAGCTTCACATATGGATATTTTGTGCATATATTTTTGCATATTCCACCAATTCGGCACATTCATATTTATGCTTTGTTTCATGTTACATTATTTGTAGCATAGTACATACTCTTACAGCACAGTATACACAACCTCTTCATTACTCGCTCAAGCTTCACGTTTACAACCTAGCTATTTTTGGCGCTTTTGATTGGCATATGGTTAGATTTTTGACTTTTTGAAGTCACATTGATTAGTGACCTATCATCAGATTTAACAATGATGCGTGTAGTCACCTTAGATAGATTCAACGAATATTACCTAATAGCTATCTTAGATGATTACTATGGTTTTTCGTCACCCAAGCCAATTTTGAATAACCAGATTTGACATCAACATGCACATGCCTTTCATACATTAATCCTCTTTGATGACACGCCTCTAAGATATATTTTTATGCACATTAGGAGGTCTCACTTGTCTATCTTCAGCTCTGATGAATTTATACTTTGTATCTTCGGATGCTTATGATTTAGTTATTCTTGAAGACATTCCAGACGGCTTCGCCTGGGTCATGACATCTCTTCATGTACTTCCTTTGACACACATTTATTTGCGTTTCATTTTTCCTTATATTTCATCAGCTTCACGAGAGTTGGCTAGCGTCAGACGAATTGTTTTCCAGCCAAAGTGTTTTAATATATTTTAATATTTTTAATAATATTTTTAAAATTTTGTAATACTTGATATATGCATGAACACATTATGATTTGTTGTGATATGTTCTTCATGATTTTGATAGGGAGCCTTAACAAGTTTATACTAGCTTCCACATGATTTTTATGTAGACTTCCATCTACTCATTAGTATTGCTACTCCATATGACAGCAAGTTTTGCATTAGTAATCATTGGCCTCACCTTTATTATTTTTGATCTAAGCATGATGTATATATAATAGACGTCTAATAGACGCCCTCTTTTTGAGTCAAAATATTTCTTCCTCATGACTTAATAATGACCTTATTTCAGTGTTGAAAACTTGAGGCATTGGACAGAAAAATAGAGCAGTCATGATATGAGAACTAGATCATTACCACACATACTAACGCCTTGTTCCCAACATTTTTCAATATACATTTTTTAACATTTTATAACACATTGATGTTTATAGTCTACATTTAATCATATGGGTTGTATATTTATTCTATACACCCACTCACAATAGTTTGGTATGATATTGTTTGGGAGGTTTTGGCTTATGATTCTGTTGATGCCATTTTGATGTTGGAACAGATTGTTCTGTGTTCCTAGTTTATGCATAGATGGAGACGCTTTTAGTGTTTCTCCATCAACTTCTTGGTTGACAATGAGACTCTTACAGTTTTCAGGATAGTTTTGAGTGAATTACTAAGAAGCGCGCACCACGCTAATTCATTCATATACATTTTTACACTGTTTGTATATTCTTATACAATTTTAAATGCTTTCGAGATCAGATCTCGATTGAGATTTATTGAAACAGAATCAACAGCTTTACATTATAGTGACTCTGGATCTGTTTCTTTGCTTGCTGTGTTTTTTGCTTTTGCTTTTGTTTCTTGTTCTGGATTTATGCTTCAATTGTTTTAATGTTTGCCGATTATTGAGAACGGATGCTTTTGCCTACAGATAGATTGCTTAATTGCTTAATTGCTTGATCACTCTCTATTTGAGAGATGTTACTTACCAAGAGTATATAAGCATTGCCATCCAAACTGTTTGTGTAAAGGATCTGAAGAAGCGTGTTTTTATACACGTGAAAGCGCTTGTCTGAATAAAGAAAAACCTTGTTTTATCCATTTATTGTGGTGGTCCGATTCCAATTTGTCTATAGTATCTGAGGAGGCCTGGATTAACAAGTCATCTAAGCAGGGAAGAATCTGGATTCCCTGTGTTTGGCAGAAGGCGATTACTGGTGCCAGACACTTTGTGAAAACTCATGGGGATGTGGAAAGACAAAGCAGTACACTAAAAGTGGGATGACCCAGCACAAAACCAGAGGAATCTCCTGCAAGTGGGTTGAATTGGAATATCAAGGTAGGCATCTTTTAAATCTAGAGATATGAGTAAAGCTTGAGGCAGAATGAATGAAAGCAGAGTGTGTAGGGAAAGCATTTTGAAAGCTGACACTTTTAGAAATGTATTTAGTAGAGAGAGACCCACTATGGGCCTCCATTGCCCTTCTTTCCTTGGTACTATCAACATTCTGGAGTGAAAGTCCTTTCCCATAAATACCTAGAGTACTGGCTCAATTATGATTTCTGCCTGTAATTTCCACAGGATGGGTGGAAGCAGGTGGAACTGGTTGTGGGAAGAGGGGACATGCCATTTAGAGGACAAATTTCCATCTAAGACATGGGCTAGCTCTTTTTTATAATAGAAGGCACCCATTGGTCTGTGGTAATCTTTTCACAGGTAGAGATTGACTGGGTGAGCCTTTTTGAGAGGGGAAGAGCAATGGTGGGAGGTAGTGTGGGAGAGGATACTTTTTAGATAGTCACAGGATTTGTCTGCAAAGGCAGACCTCCCAATGTAGGAATCTCTCTGTGATTTCTCTAGGAACCTCCTTCTGGGAGCCTTCCTGTGTTTCTGGCTGTGCCTAGGATCTCTTCTAACAACAGAGGTGAGTCTTGTTGGGTAATTCCTCTGGTGCCTGCGTACAGATGTTAATAGAAGCTTTCGGCAGTCTTCCATGGTTTTTCCCTGTTCTTGGAGGGTTTTGAAAAGATTAGCTGCTTGAGATCAAGATAGGAGATTTTTGCCTAAAGTGGAATCTAATTTTAGCTTCAAAGTCTTCAGGTATGAGTTGATTGTGCAACCATGCACACCTGTAGAAGACAGAACCAGTGGCAGCTGCTTTGGACAAGGCTTCTACAGCATCATAGCTACACAATGCTGTGTCTGGCTACTTGGGTACCATGACTAAGTACGGACAGCATTTACTATTTTGGGTCAGCTCTCTGTGGATCAACTACCACCTAGTGTATGGAGGTGAGGATGGACTGATATCAAATAATTGGCCATTTGGTTTTGGTAATTTGGCCCTGAATGCCAAAGTCGACAAGGTATAAACCTTTTTACCCCATCTATCCATAGACCTACTAACCAGGCATTGGCATTAGGAAGGAGCTTAGAAGCTTTATCAGAAGAGAGACAGATATTGCAGAGGGGTCTGACACAGGATCTTTAAATACAAGTTTAAGATCATCAGGGACTTTACAAAATCTGTGTGGTTTCTTTGGAGCAGGAAGCTCAGAGTCAGGACAGTAGATATAGATTGAAAGGCACTCTAGAAGGCCTGAAGAATGGGGGGGGGACTGGAGAAGGGGTGGGAGTGCTCACTTCCAAGATGTTGTAGTATCTTTTCTGAACCTCTGTAATCTGCCTGGTTTCCACTCAGTGTTTCATCATATTTACTAATGTCTCTCCAAAAGAAGCTTCACAGGAAAGGTAAAGCTTTGATACCCCAGCCAAACACCGGTGGTGATAAACCCACTCATTATGAATACTACAACAGTAATTTTAGTCAGGACATCAACTGATATGAAGCAAAGAAGGACCTAAGTGACCTAACGTCACATGTGTGATGTAGTGCACTTTCTGTACACAGCTTTGGTACACAGTACAGCAGTGTTTGAATTACAGCATTGTAATTCATGCTGTCCACTGTCTCTTTGCTCTGAAGAAACATTCTGCTTGTACAACCACATTCTTCAGTTATCTTTGAAATTATGGCATTTTCTCTATTTTTTATTTTCTGTTTTTTAATCAGACACCACCCCTGCATTGCATGAAACATATCCCTGACTACAGCTCTGCATCTGTGAATTATGCCCATAGACCACCCCTACACAGTGTGAAACGTATCCCTGAGTACAGCTCTGCATCTCTGAACTACGCCCATAGACCACCCCTACACAGTGTGAAATGTATCCCTGAGTACAGCTCTGATTCTGTAAATCATGCCCATAGACCACCCCTACACAGTGTGAAATGTATCCCTGAGTACAGCTCTGCATCTGTAAATCATGCCCATAGACCACCCCTACACAGTGTGAAACGCATCCCTGAGTACAGCTCTGCATCTGTAAATCATGCCCATAGACCACCTCTACACGGTGTGAAACATATCCCCGAGTACAGCTCTGCATCTCTGAACCATGCCCACAGTTTATATGTCAAACACTCTCTGTCATGCTAGCTCTGTGGCACAGAGGAATAAAGTTCTGATTATGACCCACATGACCTGACACTACTTAGCAGTTTAGGCACAATGGAACAGCTGGGTAGGAAAGGATGGAAATGAGTGATTTATGTCAGCCTGCCTGTCATGGCTGTACAAAGATGATGGGTCAGGTCAGTCCAGTGCAGCTGTATAACTGTAGGATTTCATGTTTACAATGGCTGTAAGTCTGAGGATATAAGCTTGATGAGTCCAAGCTGGTGATGCTAGCTACGTGCGTGTGTGTGTGTGTGTGTGTGCGTGCGTGCATGCATGTGTGTGTGCGTGTGTATGTGTGCGTGCGTGTGTATGTGTGTGTGCGTGTGTGTGTGTGTGTGTGTGTGTGTGTGTGTGTGTGCGCGCGTGTGCATAGCACACACACACACCATGGTGAAAGCATGGCATGTTCATAAATGATGTGGCTGCCTGCATAAACCACCAGGGGCAAAGTCAGGGCCACGCAAAAGAGAAAATTCCAATGACTGCATGCACGATGGCACCATGATCAGCTCTCCCCCATGGGGTGAAGGAAGACTGATCAGTGATGGGGCTTAATGATCAGCAGGCATTAGGGCTTCAGATATTTTCTCTTTCATGCCCTTTGCATCTTGTACAGATATTGAGGGAAAGAAGACTATCTGGGAAGCTGGACAGCATTGCTTAAAACAATATGTTTTCAGTTACTGCCATTAGGCACCTTGATTGTATTTCCAAAAATAATTCTAAGTGTACTTCTCCTGCTTCTTTATATCACAGCGGTTTTTGTTTTTTTGGTTCATGGTTTTGTTACTGTGCTTTCTGCTTTGATCTTTGGTACATATATTTCCAGATATTAAGTGAGGCTGTTTGGTTAAGGAACAGGTACAGGTTAATATCTAGAATATCGAGGTTTCAAGTTGGGAAAACACAAGGAAAACAATTTTGGTCTCCAAATTTGCAATTTAAATATTCTTTTTTTTTTCATCTTGCATTATTTGTAATGCAAACTAGACAGCTGACTATCAGAGAGATCCATATGCAGTCTAGGTTTCGCATGGTCATACTTATAAAAGTTAATATTGTTGTAATCAAGCAATGTTATGTAGGGCTTACCAAGGGATCAACTTATTTTCCTGTCACACTGCTGATTATATGATCAATTTATGACTGACTTAACTTAATAACCCAGTTATGTGTGCTTTAGAAAACCAACAAAAACTGTAAATAGAATTTTAACTGACTGCATTGTTGAAGAGTTGCAAACTATGACGACAATAACTGACCTTGTATAATTTAAACATCAGGTCAAACTAAACATATTTTGATGAGTTTTGATGGTGAAGCAAGTATTAGAACATCAGAATTCAGCAAGGTAACACAAACTAGCAAAGCAGACTATATAGCAAAGAGTGAGAACAAGCTGAATAGCACCTTTAATGACAGTACTCACCCCCAAATGTTGCCATACTTTTGATAGCACTCCATGTCAAACCGGTACCAGCCCTAAAAAAATATTTTAACATATAATTTAGTATCATAGTAGTTTAACGTGCAAAATATAATATTCAGCTGACAAACAATATCTCATTCTGGAGGAATGCTAGCATTTTCCATACTGTACCTGTGTCCAGATTTAATTTCTTTCTAGCTACAGCAAATCCATAATGGAACAAATGTAATACAGCTTAGCACACAGTAGCATACATCAAGAATTGTGGGCAGAGAATTTAAATCGAGGGACGACACTCAGTGGTAATTTTTTTATTTACAGAAAGACAGCTTAGAATAGCAAAACCGAGATAATTATGTTGTCTTCCACATCTATACCTCCTTTTTTGTATACTTGCATTTAATGCTCATACATTTTTATGGGATCCAGACACTTTTTTCTGGATGGCTTTCTTAGTAAGTGATTGAACATTAATAATAAAGATACGTAAGAAAAGGCAAAGTGTAAGTAATAGAATGACACTAAGTCTGTTAGGCAAGGTGCAAGTAACAAAATGACTCAAAGGCTGTAAATCTAGGATGTCCTGCATTGGAGATTATTAATCACGGTTTGTCATTTGTTATTCATTCTTTCAATAACTTGTGGAATACATTTGGCCTCATGGTTAAGCTTATAATGACCCTAGTGGTCACTGACCTAGTATACACCTATGAACCGACATACATAACATAGAGAGCCTCATGTTATCGAAGGGCATTGTGTGAAATATCTAGATTGGAGACAGGGAAATGCATTGTCACTGTCCATGTACAATACACTATATTGATGATTTTGCTAGGTGTTTACTAGTAATTATGACGTTATGCTATATTTCCATGCAACTATTTTTTTTAATGTCTCCAAGTGTTTAAGGTTTCTAATACCGTGGCAGAAACGGACCCTGTTCCTAATTCAGGGTACAATTAAAGTTCATGAAAGTAATACTGCTTCAGACTTTGATGTTTGCCAAGAGTGCTCTTCTGAGTTCAGTAATTAACTCCCTCAGTACATAGGACACTACAGGTGCTAGGTTAAGCAAGTTCAGTAATTAACTCTACTTTTTGTCTTTTTTCTTCAACTATATCTTTTTTTCTCCTACTTTCTTAACTACTGGTATAAGAACAGCTGTTTGATCACTTATCAGTAGTTCTTCATTTTCAGTATTTCATTGTAATTCATGTTTCTACACACCGCGGTGGTACGGCGGTAGCATTGTTACCTCACAGCAAAAGGTTCTCCTGTTCGATTCTCGGCTTGGCTTGGGAGTGCCTTCTGTGTGGAGTCTGCATGTCCTCCCCGCAGTTGGGTAGCATTCGAAAGACATGCGTGCGTAAATGGGTGTGCCTTCGTTGAAGGTTGGGCGTCGAGCTGGCACCTCGGCATTTCGTAAAAAATCTACTGCCAATTATTAGTGGACCGGAGTTCCGCTGTGGCGACCCCTTACCTGGAAAAAGCCGAAAGACACACAAACATTGTAATTCATGTTTCTAGTGCTCCAGCTATAAGATGGAGTGTTTACATCATCCCTAATATAACAGTATTGTCACACTAATGTGCCTTTCGATGTACAGACCTCCAGCCATAAGTACATCACAACTAGTGAAGAGATGTGCAACTGTTTACAGTTCTGTACTGCAGAACGTACATGTGTCTTTTTCTCCCAATTTTCCTACACATGTAAATTAGTATGTATGTAGTCTAGTAGTTTGAGATGCCTTTATAAAACTTTCAAATTCTGGTTTAAATTCTCCTCTCCTTGATCAGCATGTGGTTGATCAAAATGGTTCTCTATACTTGACACTACAATTGTGGATTATTCAGTTTACCTTACTTTTTTTTGGTCACAATATTTATATTCCAGTTTTTTTTTTTTTTTTTTTTTTGTTTTGAGTTTTTTTGCACTTTCAGCTGCTAGCTGTTCTTATTTACTTATGATTTGATTCCCACACCTACTCCCTTCCTAAATGCTTTGTCAAGTTTGAGCAAAGATGTCATCTTTGTCTTGTTTTTGTCATGGTTTGGAACTTTCACTGTGTATGGATCTGAAGATGTCAGCAAATATGCATGTAGTCCCACAACTACAGACCTATACATACAGTCAGAAGAAGGTGAATATCTCCTTCAGACAAAGTGCAGTGTAATTTGACCAGGTACTTTTTTTATAAATCATTTGAAAAGGATGAAACAGTTTTCTTGTTTTCCTCTCCACCTAATCCCAACACTTATTCGGATCAGTCAATCATATCAAAGCTACAAGTTAGAACAGGAAGAACGAACAGTTGCATTACACTTACTATAACTGTAGATGTTTGAGTAGCTCAGTGCTGCAGTATGGATCCTTGAGGTTTCCTGGCATGCAGAAGCCAATGACTGATCCAGTTCTCAGAGTCTTTGCATCAACCCTAGCTTACGGGCATTGAGATTCCAATGTTTGGAGATCATGGCATAAAAAAGCATTTGTCAGCACCATCTTAAAGTCTTCTAGGCTATGGACCTCAGTCCTGAGCCTGACGACAGCACAACTGTCTCATTTGTCTAAAACTTGAGAAAGAATGACTGTGTACTAGAAGGAGAGGAAGGGAGTACAGGTGCGGAATAATGACAATGAAAGATTTGAAGTACCTTCCCCAACCCCCAGCCATGGAGGCTAGGCAGACAGAGAGAAAGAGGGTGAGAGTTGGTATTGCAACATTAATCTGCTCAAGCATCTACAATTACGTTAAGTGCAGTGCAACTGTACTATCTTCTTTGTAGTCAGTGTTGCAGCACTAATCCTTGGGAGCACTCCCAGAGCTAAAAATTGGGAGGTAGGCTATCTGAGGGCCCCTGAGACAGAAAGTTCAGTAAAACAGCAGTAGTAAAACCTGCCCCAGCTCCGGATGCAGTCCCTAAATGGTAGTGCTTGATAAAGGTGTGAACTGAAGCCAAGGTGGTAGATTCCAAGATAGCGTGGGCTAGGGCACCTTTTAAGAAAGCAGTGGTGGCCACTCTGAGTCTCATCGAATGTGTCCTGGCAGATGTTGGTTATCATTGTCCACAATGAATACAGCAAAAGGTAATACAATTAACTATCCATTTGGAAATTGCCTGCTTGGAAACAGCTTCTTTTCTCTCTGCAAAAGCCACCAAAACTTGATTTGCTCTATTTGTGTACTATGTTTAGCTAAGGTAGCACCTGATCTGTCCATGAACATCCAGGGAATGTAGGATTTATTCAGCTTTATTCTGAGGATTAGAGAAGAACACCAGTATGAGTATAGCATGGTTTATAGAAAACTCTGACGCTTGGGCAAGAAGGATGAGTTAGTTCTCAGGGTAACCCTCTCCCTATGGAATACAATGAAGGGCTCTTTGCACATTAGGGCTTGCACTTGTAGACCCACGCAGCTGACGTGAGTGCTATTAGCAGGATAGTCTTCCATGTGAGAATCTTTGGAGGTGCTTATGTAGTTGGCTCAAAAGGTGGTATGGTAATCTTTTCCAATACACAGTTCAAGTCCCAAGAGGAATCTCAGGTGTATTACCCTTTTAGGAATAGTTTCAAATGGGGTGAGTATAGACACAGCAGGAGAGCAAAGAATGCAAGCAGAAACAGCAGATGCATGTACCTTAACACTTGAATACGAAAGGCTGTGCTTAAATAATTCTTGCCCTTGGATTCTGTAGAATGGTCTCCTTTCACCAGATTAGTTCCTTCTTCAGGCAGTGAAGAAGGGGCACCAGGGTTGGGTTGTGAGTGTTGTTCCCATATGTTTTTTAGGAACTACTGGAGTTTTCTCATGTGCACTTTTGGAAGACGCACCATTAAGATACAGGATGCCAAGCACCCCAATGCCATTAGGAATTCCCTTGCTGTGACTGTTTTTCTAATAGATCCTGCAGATACTTTCTTAAATAGGAGACCTTGTCTTAGAAGGTCGGGGCATTTTTTGGAGGTGGATGAAGAAGTGCTGTGGACAGACACAGCTGTTCTCTGGTGGGCAATGGATTTTTAGATCCCTCAGGTCTTGTGCCCTGATTAGCTTGCCACTTTCTGCTCTGTCTTGGTCACTTTCCCCAGAGATTATTCCCTTTTTTTTGCCTTGGAGTCAGTGACCAAGATTTAGATGGGTAATTCCTGTTGTATCTAGGTCTGGGAGACAATAAAATTATTTAACGGTTTTAATTTGTTTCTCTTCCTTATCCAGGTTTTCAAAAACTTTCTCAGCAAGTGTATCAAAGAGGAACTCCTTATTCAGTGGGGCAGCAAGGCGTTCCTTGAGTTCCACAGTTACTTGGTCGGAGAAGTGTCGTATTCTCAGCCGGGCATGTCTACACATGACAGAGCCCATAGCAGCTGCCCTACATAATTTATCCAATGCATCATGGCCACATTTGACTGATCTTGCTGCCTCCTGTATGTCCCTCTGCAAGTTCTTGTCTGAGATCCCCTCTGCCTTAGCAACGACCTTTTCTTTTAAAGACTTCACGTACTTTAACATACGAAATTGGCAGTTAAGTGCCCTTATCGCCACGATATCTGATGTGCAAGTCTTTTTACCAAATCTATCAAGCTTTCTCCTCTTTCTGTCATTTGGTAAAGGATGTCTGGCTGCGCCCTTAGGAGTTCCCTTGGCAGGTTCAGTATATACCACTGAGGGATCTGCCTGGTTCAGTATATACCACTGAGGGATCTGCCTGGTTCAGTATATACCACGGAGGGATCTGCCTGTGTGTTCTTGTAAAGGTGCTTGTGGGTGTCAAGCACTACAAAGAAATTATCTGGCTTCTTTAGGGCAGGAGGAAAGAGAGCCAGGTTGCACAGAGATGTCCTCAAAGACATCATCCAGAACAACATGTACAGGTGGAATGTCTAAAGGTCTGGGAAATGGCAGGCTCAGAAGATCTCTGTAATGTTCTGGCCCTGAGAAAAGTCTTTGCTCGCCCAGTTGAATACCTTCTTCATCTTGTGCACAGTTTATCCAAAGGATAAGTCCTAAGACAGGAGATGCAGAGGAAAATGTGTGATCTGAATAAGGGAGAAACATTGAGGGGGGAGGTTTTCTGCATAAGACAGTTCTTCCTCATCTTCAGATTCTGAGGAGTATTAGTCCTCCTGGGGACAGACATCTGTGGCAGGCTGAACCCCAGGACTTCATGAAATTCATGAATTCCTGGGCTAGATTAACCAAATCCTTTGCACCAACATGGATAAAATAGGCTGAGTTAATGTGGGCTGGGGCAAGCTAATCAGCCTCTTGGGTTTGGATGTAGAGGGTTTTGTAATCGAAGCCTCAGAAAGTATAGTTGTGTACACCTACCATAAATGTAGATGTTCGAGTGTCTTCACTGTTGCAGTCATGACTGTAGGGTTCTCCCCTGCCGGCAGGCAGCCCTTGGTTGGCCAGAATCCCAAAGTCTGGGTCCAGCGTCGGCTGTTCAAACACGCTCCCTGACGTCAGAGCGCCAGGAGTACAAAGCTGACAGCCGACGCCATCTTCTCCAGTTTTTCGTGCCCCAGATGTCAGGAGTCCCAAAATGAAAAAGGTTCCATAACCTATGCAAATACACCTCAGAAGAATGGTGAAAAAAGGAACTACACAAAAGTAAAAACAAGAGGGGACAGGAGGGAGGGAAACCCAGACTGCAACAGTGAAGACACTCGAACATTTACATTTATGGTAGGTGTACACAACTGTACTATGTTCATCGTGTTTCACTGTTGCAGTCATGACTGTAGGGTAGCATCCCAAAGCTGAAAGAAAGGGAGGTGGTCATAAAGAAGAAGGGGCGGCTAAAAGGCCCTGCAAGACTGCAGAGGCAAAGCCTGCCCTAGACTTACAGTAGAGAGGTAGATTGTAGTGCTTAGAAAAAGTATGCACTGAACTCCAAGTTGCAGCTTCCAAAATGTCTTTGGTAGGAACTCCCCTGAGGAAGGCCACAGAAGTGGCAGCAGCTCTGGTGGAATGAGTCCTTATACTCCCTGGGATTTGCTTTCCATGGTGTGAATAGCAAAATCTGATTCCATGAGCAATCCATTTAGAAATGGTCTGTTTTAAAATGGCTTTACCTTGGGAACTTGAAGCATAAGAAACAAACAATTGTTCTGATTTTCTGATGTCCTTGGTTCTGTCCAGGTAAAAACGTAGTTGTCTGTGTACATCCAAGGAATGTAAGATCCTTTCCCCTTTATTTTGAGGAGTGGGGAAAAAGGTTGGCAAGTGGATAGCTTGAATTAAAGCCACTTTGGAAACCACCTTAGGCATGAAAGTAGGTTTAGTCCTTAAAGACACCCTGTCTTGATGAAAAATAATATAAGGTTCCACAGCCATAAGAGCTTGCAACTCTGAAACTCTCCTGGCAGAGGTTAGGGCTAACAGAATAGCTGTCTTCTAAGATAAAAACGTGATGTCAGAAGAGGCAGCAGGCTCAAAAGTAGGCAAGGTTAGTTTTTCCAAAACAAAGTTGAGATCCCAAGCAGGAATGGGAGGAGATCTAGGAGGTCTTAAGTTCTTAGTTCCTCTGAGAAACTGTCTCATGAGCTGGTGGGAAAAGATGGGAGGGTCTGTGTTATAATGAGCAGAAATAGCAGAGGCATGTATCTTAATGGAAGAGAAAGAGAGACCCTTATGTAAGAGATCTGTCAAGTAAAGTAAAATTAAAGTAATGTTAGGAAGAAGTGGATCAGAATCCTGAGCCTGCATCCAGGAACAAAATCTTTTCCATTTTCCGGCATAAGATTTTCTAGTGCTAGGACGTCTGGCTTCTAAAATGACATCCATAACCTGCTTGGGTAGGAAAGAAGAAATCAAAGGCCCTGGATTAACCAGGCCACCAGGCAGAGAGTTCTGACATAAGAGTGTAGAACCTGACCCTGATGTTGGGACAGAAGGTTCGGAGACTGAGGTAAAACCCAAGGGGGCTTCCAGGCATAGGTTTTTTAGCGTTGGATACCAAAACTGCCGAGGCCAATTTGGAGCCAGCAAGATTATCATCTTGGGCTTGTCCTGTTTTATCTTCAATAAGACCCGTGGAAGAAGAGGCGGAAAGGCATATCCCAAGAGGTTCCTCCAACTGAATGACAGGGCATCCACTTTCCAAGCTTCTCTGTGGAAAGTCCTGGTGCAAAAATTCTGTAGTTGATGATTGAGATGGGATGCAAAGAGGTCTATGTGAGGACATCCCCAGACTGCTGTTATCATCCTGAATATTTTGGTGTCCAGCATCCATTCGTGTGGATCCGAAAGGTTTCTGCTCAGGCTGTCTGCCAGGAAGTTTTGTTTCCCTGGTAGAAACTGAGCTTGAAGATCCAGGATTGCAAGCTAGAGCTGTGTTCCATAGGTCCATGGCTAGTCTGCACAGGGGGTAGGAATGAGATCCCCCTTGCTTGTTTATGTACCACATAACTGTGGTGTTGTCTGTCCGTATTAGTAGTTGTTCTGGTTGTAAAAGATTCCTGAAGGCCAATAGAGCTTTCTGAATGGCTAACATGTCCTTTAAATTGATATGCAGGTGCTTCTGATCCTTTGTCCAAAGGCCCTGCAGACAGTTGCCCTGAAAATGGGCTCCCCAAGCATAATCCGAGGCGTCCATGGTTAGAATCTGAGTGGCAGGAGGCAGACAGAAGGGTTTCCCTTTGTTTAGAGCACATGCCCTGGACCACCAAAGAAATTCCTTTTGAAGGCAAGGAAGGACGGAGATCAGTATGTCTAAACTGTGGCAATGCTGAAACCATACACTTTTTAGGTACCACTATATTTTCCTCATGTGTAGTCTTGCATATGGTACGAGAAGGTTGCAGGAGGCCATGTAACCCAAAGCCTGCAGGAATTTCCTTGCAGATAGTTGAGTTAAAGTTGCCTAGGTTTTGAAAGTTGAAGGCAGCTGTTTTCGGATGTCAGAAATGCCATCTGGATTGTGGTGTTTAGAAGAGCACCCAGAAAAGTTATCTGTTGTGAAGGTGTCATATTTGACTTTTTTATGCTTACAGGGAATCCCAGGAACTTGAGGAGGTTCTGTACAAATTCTAGATGCTGGAGTAAGACATCCTTGCTGTCTGCCTGAATTAGACAATCATCCAGATAAGGGTAAATTTGAATTCCCTTGAGTCTGCAGTAAGCTACTACTGGAGCCAGGCATTTGGTGAAGACCCCGGGCGCAGTAGACAATCCAAAGGGCAGACTGCTACAGTGGTCTAAGGAAGCACATATTTTATGAGTGCATTTTGACCTTCCTCTAGGGACAGTATATTTACCTACCTCCACAGACAACTCATTAAGAATTTATGGGAATGGAGGAAAAAATACAATTGCTCTTCTCAAAGGTACTGCTCTGTATATGGAAAATTTGAATATTATAATAAGCAGAGGTTGGAGGTGGGCTTAGGATCTCTCATTTACCAAGTATGAGGAGGTATGCGGTAACCTGTGTTAAAGTGATGGGCATTTCCTCAGCTTCAGGCATTAACAGTAGGGTAGCAAGGGAGGGGTGAGATGGGCAACTGTCCCAGGGGCAAGGTATTGGGGGGAACCAGATGATCTTGAGCCTTCATTAAAGCAATTCCGGCTTTTAAAAGCCAGTATTACATTTAAAGTGAAACCTGAGAGCTGTAGCACTGTGTGTGGTGCAAACTGTAGCAAGTGCATTGTATCAAACAATTTGTTACATTTTAAAAGGAAAAAAACATTTTTTTTGTTTTAAGTAAAACCTGAGCACTGTAGTGCACCATGCAAGCAGGGTACAGTATAAAAATATTTTTTTTTTTAAATAAAACAAGCACCATAGTGGTCTGTGCAAGCAGGGTGTACAATGTAACAACAGTTTGCTACATTTGCAGCAGTTTGCTACAGTTTAAAATGAATTAGTTGAGGGTGGGTTGGGGGCAGGGCATAGAAATGGGACCTGAATGGCTGGGGCAGGAAGGAAGGTAGGTGTTGTGCATCTGGCCACTTGGTTAGTGTGCCAGTAGAAGGAAGGTCTGTTTTTTATTTATTTACTTATATTTTGCTCTTCAGTGGAAGAGCTTGGGGGGGTATAGATCTATATAGATCTAAGTGTAATAAGCTGTTGACTTCCAATGTATGGACTGGCTTATTACAGGGAAGTTTTTTTTTGTTTTTTGCTCATCACTTGAAGAGTGGAGGGGGTGGAGTGCTGGTTCACAGAATAGGCCCAGGGCACTGGTTGAACCAGCTACGCTTCTGGGCATTATGTCTGAAGTTACACAACATATGTACTATTCTGATAGATATAAATCTAGATGTTTTAACAAATTCTATATAATGACTGAATATGTTTAGAAAGTTAAGAAAGGGAAGTTACAATGAACAATCATGTCAGATTATGTACCTCTGAAGTGTTGTTTATGTACATTAGTTTGTCTTGTCTGAAAAGATATTTGCACTTACCTGCATACTTTTTAAAAGCAAGAAACCTTTGTTCTCTGGTGCAAGGAATGAATATAAAGTGATATGACTATATTAGGACAGGGTAATCAGAATTTGATGCCAACTGGGAAAGATTTAATGTAAAACCCAAAACAGAGGGAGAAATGATGTTACTACTTAAAGTATACAAACAGCCAGGTCATATTTCAAAGTTAAAAAAGATCAACTGATATAACTGCAAAATAAAGCTCAACGTTTAGAATGGGATGATACAATTAAAGGAGAAATGAAAAAGGTGAAATATGAGGTTGAGGTGATGACAAAGAAATACAAATTTTCATGAAAGAGTTACACATGCTTTTGTTCACCATGCTGCAGTAAAAGACAAATGCTTTTATAACTGACTTGATCACCAGAAAGCACTTGCAGTATGGACAAGACAATAAAACACTGAAAGAATTGCTGATCGTTTGAAAAATGAGTTTGATGTATAACAGAGACCCATTTATGATACAGAACCAGATTTAGCAGTATTGTGAGTGGTTATATCAGACACACAAAAAGTGGGATTAAAATGAGTATGAAAATTGTGAGCTTTTTTGAAAGGTCTATGGTTGCCATGGCTAGTTCAGAGTGAGTCGGATGCAATAAAGGCTCATGTCACCCCAAACTGGAACTGGCTGAAGCTCTTAAGAGGTAGACTGGAGGTAAAACTGTGGCTAGCAATGTTCTACCAATAAAATTCTCTACTATTTATAAGGAAAAATAAACACCAAGACTTGTACAACATTTTCATGCAGTATCAGAAACAAAGGGAATACCTTTAGTTTGGAAGGAAGCAGCACTACTGCTGATACATTTTTCATCTTCTTATCTATTCATGTAATAAATCATGATTACTAATTGTTTACGGCAATTATGGCAAAAAGAATGACAAAATACACACCTCAGTTAGTTGGTAAGGATAACTGTAAATTCAGAAATATACCCTAATACTGACATTATCACAAACTTTATAACAAAAAGAAGAAATTTCAAACCATCAAACAGATCCGCACACCACCAACATAAAAGGAACTTAAAACAAACAAGTAAAACCTTCAAGCAGATCATCAAGGTGTTCCCATGCCAGGAATAAACCCATGGTTTTACCTGTTTTAAAGATAATCACAAGGCCTTTTTCAGTTACATCAGGAAACAAAGAAATTATGTTCATGATTGTACTAAACGTATGTCCAATGGAGTCCTCCACTTTAGTCCCAGAGTTATTGCTAATATCCTCACAGGCCAATGAAGTGCTAATTTCCTATACCAGCTCAGCCAGGTGTTCTCCCACTACCAACTGTCTCATACCTTCCAAAGTTATCTTGAACCAGGTTATATCCATACCATCCAAAATCAACAATCCTAGCTCCATGGGATCTCATAATATCCCTGTCAGCTAGTAAGTTAAAAAGTACCATTTAACTAAAGCCCTCAAACTTCTTCAATTAAGTATTCTATGGGTTATGTCTCTGAATCATGGAGAATGGTTATAGTGGTAGCATTATATAAAGACAGACACACAACAAACCCTAAAACTGCACCCTATTAGCCTTATAGTTACTGTCTATAGGTTACAGAGTGCATAACTGATAAGTATATCTGATCAATCCCTGGAGCAAAACCGATGTGGATTTAGAAGAGGAAGGATGAGTCTACTTAACCTACTTAAATGTTCTTAAAGGGTCACTGAAGTCCTGGATAATGAAATGATAGTCCACAAAGCGACAGTCCATAATATTTAGCTTGACTTCAGAAAGGTCTTTGACACCATCCTACATGCCAATATCTTAGATAAACTCGTTCAACTTAACATAAACCCATATGCAGACTGCTAAGTAGCCAACTAATTCACAACAAAATCCACATTGTAGAAGAATGGTGTACTAGTAAAGTTCCACAGGAATTTGCTCGAGTCCCCTGCTATTCAGAATCAACATCTCAGAAGTGAAAGCAGATGTTGAAAGACTATGGCAAAGTATGTTTGCTGATGACTGTAAACTGAATTCAATTGTCAACTTCCCCCGTTGGGCACTCGGATATCCCAGCAGTGCCCGAATCCCACCAATGGCTGGTGTATCAGTCAAGACCTCTTTTTAAATGTCAAAAATGCTGTACAGTTACCTTTAAGAAAAATCTCTCTCTCATTCCTCCCGCTACATTATTAGAACTACTCTCAAAACAGAATTATCCAGCATTTTTATAGTCATGACTTTGTTGAAGTTAGGAAGTCCCATTCTATCATCAAAGTCAAACTACCAGTTGATCTATAGCAGCATCTCCTCTAGGTCATGTCATCTTGGTCCCTCCTTAATACAGCCGTCTTTGAGTACAATGCTTCTTTTGTATTGTACATCAAAAAGCACCTTGCCCTCTTTAAATGACCCAAAATAATTCTGACCAAGAAGATTTCTAGACTGTATAATCTAAGTTACACTGAAAGACTAAAAATGTTATCCCACTAATCTGTCTCACATAAGACATATAAAGTCCTAAGAGGGGCTCTTGGTTAATCCTTTTGAGCACTGAAGCCCCCACCCTTTTTAATCTCTTCCACAATCATAAAACTAATGGCCACTGCCAAAGGTTCCAGATACAATGCTATAAAACAGGCAACAAAGGGCACCCTTCCTATGTTTTAATGCATAGTGAAAAAGGCAGATGGACAAACCTGTGACAATCGAATGTCATATGCATGAAAATTATTACTTCAACAAATTGCAAACAACCACCACATTTCAAAAGCACTTCAAACAATGCCTCTTCATCCTTTCAAAGGCATATTCTTTGCATCCACAGTCAGTATCAGCAGAGCTGTCTTCCTCCCACAAATCCACACTGATATTTATCATAAGTTTGTATGTTCATAGGTTCAGACTAAGTTTATCAGAAGGACCATTAAAAAGCTTAGCTACAATATCTCTTGGTATTGAGATTATATGAGTTACCTTTGGTAAGAAAATGATTAACAGGGGGAGTATGGAGGATTGCTTGATACAACATGTTGCGTTGGTTTGACAGAGGAAGTGCAGAACACTCCACCTAAGGCTGTGTTTTACTATTAAATGCATGGGGTGAAGGCAAAGTATTAAAAGTAATAATTAGGAGAAACTGTCAGACACTGAAAGATTTGAACAAGTTGACTGCGGAAAGACTTGGGCAAGAATTATCTATGTTATTACAAAATGAGATAGATGAGTACGTGTGAAAGTAGTTTTGTTTGCCACCTGCACACTCCACAACTTCACAAACATTTAGAATATTTGCATAGAAGTGTTTGTTGAAATATTTCTGTAGTCAGCAGAAGGATGTTCTTGAATGGAAACTGATAGTAGAAGAAGGAATATAAGGGAAGTGTGGATATGTAGTTGGTCATGTTTGAATTTAACAAGTCTTAAGAGGGTTTAGAAAATGTAAAATCGCATTCACTACAAAAAAATAAATCTGACTAAAATGCTTATGCTATTGGGGTATGAAAATGATGTGTACTGCACTTGGTTAGGTAAAGCATGGTTATTTAAGGTCAGACAAGGAAAAAACTACCAAGACAATCTGCACATAAATTTAAGTACATGAAACGTAGCATCACCATATAGGAAAATACCATCCCATCAGAGAAAACATGTAGGAGAACTAGAAAGTCAGAAAAAATAGACCTTATTGAAAAAGGTATAGGGCCAACACAATCAGTTTCAGCTACTGCTACATCTCCAACATTAAATCACCCAAATAAAGTAACAATAGTTGCGGATTACATACAGAGATAAGAGAAGCAAACAGACAAACAGAGAGAAAGGCCTTTAAAGAGTCATCAAACAAGTTTAAAACACATTCTTAAATCCACACACCAATTAATACATTTAATAAAATAATAAAACTCCTTATAATCAAATAAGCCTTACAATTAGTTATAGCAACAACTTCCAATTACAGTCTACATTTAGACCAGTAGGTGTCAGTGTTCCATACTTTAAATGAATGCCACTTATACAGCAGTTTGCTTTTTAAATCAGAACCATATAAAATGTTTACCTTTTCCAAAATAGTACATTTTAAACCACTACAGTCCCATCCATGACATAAATTAAAATGAACTGCTAAAGGGCTTTCCATTTTCTTATTTTTTATATCCCTCAAATACTGCTGCATTCTTATTTTGAAAGCTGTTTAGCTCTCCCCTATATAGAAGAAATTACAACTACATCTTAGGGCATAAATAATGCCCTTAGTGTTACAAGAATAAAAATCATTTGGTCTATAAACAACATTGTTCATTTTGCTAAAGGTTCTAACTACATATTTACATATTGAACATTTGCCACATGACACCATTCCCATATCACCGAGCTCAATGGGAAGGGTCACCTCTGGTGTAGAAAAGTGACTGTGGGCAATCAAACCCTTAATGCCATGGCCTGTCTTAAAAGAAAGAAGAGGTTTAGCACACAAAATACACACAAAATCCTTATTTCTTAAGAGGAAGCCCCAATAATAAGTAACAATATCGACAATTTTGTGAGTAAAGACATTACATGAGTAACAAAATAAATATCTTTATGTAAATTTTGTTTCATGCATATGTCCACCAAAACTCCCTCCTCTATCATATCAGGCTGTATTCGATTGTTCACCTGTATAAACCCTCTCCAAAGCTTCCAAAATAATTTCATCAGTATATCCTCTTTCTTTAAACATACATGTTTTCAACAACCCGTCTTCAAGAACCTCACTAACGTTATATAATCTACTAATGCGTAACAATTATCCACTTGGCAGTGATCTAATTAGATGTGGTGGGTGGCAACTTCTACCATCCAAGAAATGGTTACCCAATTCAAAATTTCTATGGACCTTCATATAAATCCTACCATTTAAGTGGCCCTCTAATTCCACATCTAGAAACACTACCTTATTGCCTGTTGAACACCATCAAACTGCAGGCCAAATCTATTCTGTTGCAACTCATATAAAAGAATTAACTAAAGTTTGGCCACCTTCAGATAAAAAAATCAAATCATCAATAAACCTAAAGTACTTAATCACATGATTTTTTAAAGAATTCTAAATTATATACATGTTGTAACTCAAACAAACCCATAAAAAGGTTAGCATCATGGGGGCAAAAGGTGCCCCCATTGCCATCCCTTTAATCTGGTGATAAACTTCATTAGTAAACAAAAAAAAATATGTGTTAAACAAAATTAAACTAAATCAACAATATAATCAACCAAATGGAGTATCCCCCAAAAATAATTTAATGTTTTTATACCATAACAATGTGAATGTTAGTATAAAGGCTCTTCACATCCACTGCCACCCAACATCTTTGATCTGTCCACTCTACCAACTTTATTTTGCCCAAAAAGTCAAAGGTATCTTCAATATAGGAAGAAAGTTTTTCAAATTTATGTAACATTACACCTATGGTATGCAAAAAATAATTACTTGCTGAAACTATGGGGCATTCAGACAAACAATAAAAGGTTGCTATTGTGCAACCTTCACTAGAACACTTCTTCTCAACATCTAATTTAGATAGATATCCCAGTCTGTAGCCCCTGTTCAATAAATCATGAAAATCAAGTGCAGATTTTTTATAGTAAGAAAAATTCACCACTTTATAAACCTCTGCATTTTTTAAATTACCAGAACACATCTTCATACACCGAGTATAATGTAATGCTACTACGTTATTTCCTTTGTCCAATGTTTTAAACACTAAATCCCTCCTTCTACTCATTTACTACTTTTGTGAGATTAAAATCTATCCTATCCTTTTTAACAAAATCTTTATAAGCAAGCCGAGGATATAATTCACCATCACCGAAAAATGTTGTACCCCTTCATGGTTAAAGGGGGGCATAAATCTACTCATAACCAATATTAGTAGTGTCCAATAAACAGTAAGCTTTAGCATTCATACCATCTTCTAAACTTGAATTACACAAATAACAAGTATCATCACTATTCATATCAAAACTTTCAGACAAGTCATTTAAATCATTCCTTACTTCATCTATTAAATTCTTTTGCTTATCAGGTAAAAAAACGTTTAACAGATGCAACTTTCTAACTAAATGAAACACTTCAGTGTTAACTACATATAATCTGGGTAATATAGTAGGCACATATTTTAACCCACATTTCAACACTGAAAGTTCATCATTCAAAGCAATACCCAATAAATTAATTACTAATCCATCATTACTGTCCGTAGAGTAGCCATTTATGAATGATAAAACAGTCTTACAGTCAATACCATTTCTTAGGGCACCCATGGTGGTGCAGCGGTTAACAGTGCCACCTCACAGCAATAGGTTCTCTGACTCGATTCTCAGCTGGGTGCGTTCTGTGTGGAGTCTGCATGTCCTCCCTGTGGTCATGTGGGTTTCCTCCAGGTGTTCCAATTTCCTCCCCACATGCCAAAGACATGATGCTGTAGGTGGATTGGACACTCTAAATTGGCCTTAGGTGTGAGTGTGTGCCTTCCTGGAAGGTCAGGCACCGGGCTGGCAACTCAACACTGTAAATCTCTACTGCCAATCATTCTGTGGACTGTTGTTCCACTGTGGCAATCCCTAACTGGGAAATGCTAGAAGAAGATAGTCAATACCATTTCTTCCTTTTATTGTCCTGCTGATGCTGCATTTCTCTACTCACATCAGACCGAACCCTCTTCCATGCTGAATCACCATTCCGTCATTCATTATGAAAATTCTCCCTCAAATAAATAGGCAGGTTGTTGAACCAGAGGTCAGAGGTGGATAGGCAGTTTCATCGATTTCTCACTCTGAAGATCTCATACTTGCTTCAGATGAAGCAGAAGAAATGCCATGTTGTTCTTTACTTCCTTCGCCTCCAGAGGACCAGCCGTCCCCCTGACATCTATTCTTATTGGTTTTAGTCTTAAAGGCTGTACCAATGTTGTAATCCCGAATATTTCACTGACTCTGAAAGTGGATTAGATCATAAGTGAACTTAATTGAGCAAGGATATTTAGTGAACTTGAGCTGAGGTCAGGTTACCACCAAGCACAATATCACCAAGAAAACAGGAGCATTACAACATTTTGACTTGTATAAGGCTAATGATTTATAAATTATGATTTTTATGTTGAGCTCTTTAGTGATGACAAACAGATTTGGAAATACATAGAGCAAGATGACATGGTACGAAAAGAAATTAACAGGCTTATCCTGGATTGGTTAACAATAAACAAAACGTGATGTGAATTTCTACTTGAGTTCTGTGGTTTTATAATTTCAGACAACAGTATGTTACCAGTTCAAAATGGAGTTAAACCAATACATGACAGGTCAACAACACATAATGCAAATGAAATAAAAATGTGCTACGAATGGTTCATTATTCATTACAGACATCAGCATAATAGCGGTACTATTTAAGGGTATTTATGACAAAGATGCATAATATAAACAGGGAGACTGCACAAAAAAAGCACTTGACCAGTTAAATCAGAGTTTATGCTCAGAGATAGTGATGCCTTACTTTGACCCTACATGAGACAAGGTTGAAATCTGAAATCAGTTCAACAAAGGCTTAGAGCAATCCTAAACCAAATGCAACATAAAATACAACATTTATTAGCCTATTCAAGTAATCAATCTGTTGTCAGAGGCAAGATAAAATATATTCAAAAACAGATTACAAGGTAGTATCAGCTGTGCAACCCTGAACATGTTTTCATATTTATTAGTTTGGAAATCAGTTTATGCTAATCACTGAATGCAGACCTCTGGAGGCAGTCTAACATAAAATCTCCACTTACAGCAGAAAGATGGTCAACAAAATATAAAAAGGGAAAGGAAGATAGAGATGGTGATCATACCTCTCAACCTCTTACAGCACGAAATCTGGACAAAGCCATACATTAAAGTGGGACAAAGGCCCAACAATTAGAAAAATTAGGACATTTTTTTTAAATATTGCTCTTACAGACTTAGAAAATTGATAGAATAACAAGTTTTACATCAGCATGTTTTTTTCTGAAGGGGATGAAGTCTGAAACTCAAATGTCTGTCATTGTTTTCTAACTTCAGTCTTCAATGATTTGCCAATAATTGGCCAGAAAACCACAATTTTATGAAAAACAGACCAAAAATAGGAGGCAAAAATCTGGACATTCTGCAAAAATCTGTAGAGTTGAGAGGTATGATATACTTCTGAGATATCTGAAAATCAGAAAAGAAAAGGGAAAATGACATAAAAATGCAAATGATTATGTGAATGAGGCAGAAAAATATGCAGTGCCATGAGCCATGACTATGAAAGAGAAGGAAAACAAAAAAGTCTTTCAGCTTTTCCCGGTTAGGGATCCCCACAGCGGAACTCCCGTCCACTAATGATTGGCAGTGGATTTTTAAAGTGCCGAGTTGCCAGCCCAACACCCAACCTTCAAAGAAGGCACGCCCATTCACACACCTACCTGCATGTCTTTAACGTCACTCGACCACGGGGAGGACATGCAGACTCCACACAGAAGGCGCTCCAGACGAGACTCAAACGGGAGAACCTCTTGCTGTGAGGCGACAACGCTAACCGCTGCACCACCGCAGCCTGTAAAGAAAAGGAAAACAAATGACTGAAAAAGATACAGCTTTACAAGTGGAATCATTTGGTTATGAAGACTTCTATCAAATCTGGTAACAGTTCGCCATGCAATAGCATTTAGTTTAAACAAGTGTGTGACACCAAAAATTAACTCATAGAAACATAACTTTGTCATGGCCACCTGCAAATAGTACATTGGACAGATTTATAGATAACACAGAGAAGGCCTTAGAGGTCATTAATGATAACAGAATGTAATTGAGACAATGGCTACATAGCATGCTTAGAGAGGATATGAGAACCCTTGCACCAGCAATGGCAACACCAGTCAACCTGATGATTAGGTATGAGTGTTTACAATCAAACCTCCATCTATAAGTGAATTAGCAAACAAGCTGAATCATGTTTACACCAAAAAGACTGAGCAAAGCTGTGAAATGAAGAGAGATTCAGAAGCTAGAAGACATACCAAGAAATGCATTTTCCAGAAAGGACAATCTGTTTTGATGAAGCATGTAATGTAAAACAAAATTCACCACTGCATAATCCCGGGCCATATTTTGTGAAGGATACTATGGTAACTGTAATTACAGGGATTCTGTAGCAAAGCATCTATAGCAGGGGTGTCCAACCTTTTCAGTTGCAAGGGCCGCATTGAGTCAACAGAAATGATCTTGGGGCAAACGGCAAGTAAGTACCAAAAAAAAAAAAAAAAAAAAAAAAAAGGTCTCACATTAACTGAAGAGCAAATAAAAAAAAAAAGAGAGACAAGGAGAGAGAGACACCTCAGGTTTATGCGGTCTAATGTGGCTGTATTGTAGGGGAATTTGAACAATAAATAAATTAATAAATGCAGAATAATGCCCTAAAATTCAATATCTCATTCTAATTATTTAAAAAACAGTTAAATCTAACATCTTAATTTATTTGTAAAACAAATTAACAGGTACAAACCTTTCAATTTGTATGAGATCATACCTGTGATTTTGCTGGTTTCCATGTCTTCCATCATGTCCTACAAAGGTGCTACCTAGCTACTGTTGATGTGCAAAAATGCTATCTTCAATAGTATGGATACCCATTTATTTTTAGCAAAAGAGACTTCATGAAAAAGTAATACCGCTTCACCAGCTATCGCCACAAGAAAACTGACTTTTATTAATAAGATAAACAGACAGACTCATTGTACTAGCTGATATGCAAGAAAACTTCTGCAGTTGGTAAATGTTGAATATCCTTTTCTGCCATCACCAGAAAGGCAAAATTAGCAACCCTCCCCCTTTCTATCAAGCAAAGAAACCCAGCTGTTCCATATTTCTGAACTTGCATATTCTTTTCAGGCAAAACCAAAATCAATTACAAGAGAAAAAGGGGCTCTACTACCTAAATTGTGCACCCAGAAAGATAAAAAGATGAACTGATTAATTTAAAGACAGTTCTGATACCACTTTTAGAAGGAAACAAGGTCATAAACTTTATCTGATTCTAAGGAAAAACTACAGAGTTTCCTACAAAGATATGAAGATTGCACATCTTAGGAGAAGAGACACCCCCTCAATAAAAGTACCTTCAAAAAAGTGAACTTCATAGCCACAGAACTAGCTAGCTAGAAAACAGGGGAAGATGCATATTTAAGATGATGCTTAACTAACCAGGATAGGGCCACAGTTCCTCCTACAAAGGAAGGAAAAGGAGAAACACCGAAGATGTACAACCCTGAACACAAGAGAGAGAAACCCAACTCCTACACTTCATGAAGTGAGCCATAATCACATGCAAGTTTCTGCCCTCATGGAAACTTTTGCTGCTTTATAACTGAGGAGCAATGGCCTTCCTGGGAGCTATGACTTCCAGGACTTCAGATAAAAGTTTCACTGGGCACAAGTCAGCTTATTGAGGAGCTATGCAAGGTCAATGAGCCACAGTCAAAGGGAATTAAGACTGCACTTGAATTCTGATAGTATTAATGAATGGGCACTTAATAACCTGGGTTCTTCATCAGAAGTCTGATGTTTGGACAAATGTAAACACAGCTAAAAGATGAAGTCTACCAATCTAGTTACACAGTACACAGCTTCAATATTTTTGTGAACAGGCTGAGGCAAAGAACTGAAGAGATGTATGCCTAGTGATTAAAAACAGCATGCAAGTTAGCCTGGTTAAAAAGGACACCACCTCTGTGAATGAAGCACCAAAATGGCTACTGGCCCAGTTGATACTAGGTCACACCAAATGAGGAGTCACTTATATCCCCCCCTACCAGTCTATTTCTTAGCAATTACTACTCATTCTAAATCTAAAACTTTTTTGTTCTACTGGAGGACTTTAATCTGCATTATCAAATAGCAAAAAGTTCTGCTTGATGCCATCAGCAGCACAGTTTTATATGTATACATTTCTGCATGTTTGCTAACTAACTGAGGTGATCGCTGTCCAGTTATGACATAATGAACCATGAAGAAGCAAAAGACAATCTGGTTACATTACTGGAATACTCTGAAATTATAGAAAGTGCAAAACCGACCTGGAAACCACAGAATCAGATCCAGTTTTACAGGATATAAACACAGTTGCTGCACCAAATGAATTTCTACAAATATTCACCACCAGACAGATTTACAGAGAACTGAGGAAAACTTACACAAATTAAACTAATAGAATGCAGGAAGAGAAACAGTCATAGGCATTCTTTGTATAAATTAGAATAGAGATGAATTTAAGAATTTTTAATAGTTAAAAACGTTTATCATCATTAGTATGAGCTACTTGCAAGATCATAACAAAAGTACTGCATGCACATTTACACATACATGTTAAGAAATAAAATATGACAGGATATATACTGCTGCAGTCTGCTTACTGGGAGCAGGTTTGCATGAGGCCGAAAAAGGCTACAGGAGACAAATGATGTGCTTCTAGATTAGGAGCAGACACAGTGTCAAAATACTTAACTTACCTTACTATGTTGTAGTGTAGTACACAACGAAATAATAAATCCTCTCTCCACGATCTCGCTTCAGCTTTTCTTAATCCAGTAATATAAAAAACGCCCGAACGGTGTTTTCAAGATCGCATACCAGCGGAAAGACGCTGGTATGAAAAAAACGTGAAAAAAAGAAAGTTGGCGCATGCGCAGAACAGCAAAAGTACGCGGACGTGGAAACATACGGAAAAAAAGTTAAATTAAAATTAAATTTAAATTTAAGGGTCGCGGGCCGCATGGAAGAGCTCTGAGGGCCGCATGCGGCCCACGGGCCGCGGGTTGGACACTCCTGATCTATAGTAACACTTTACCCTGAAGACTAATGATATAAGGTTTTCACCAACAAAAGTAAATGGTAATCTACCTCATAATACATTTCATTTGAAAACTACTTTAATTATGACACACTTTGCCCTGAAGATCATAAATAAATATAGAAAATTTGGTTCTCTCTAAAATTATTTCTGCTATGATTGAATATAATGTTTTTCTTTTACTGGATGCCATACGTCACTTACACGGAGAGCAAGTCTTTTGGAACTGAGACAAGCTTACTCTAGAGTAAGTAGCTTATACTGAGAACAAATCTTTTGTAAGCTGGTTCTAGCTATTTCGTATGTGCTGTTGAGTCTGCATTAGGACTATCAAGGCTATCAGAATTCATTACAAGTAATATATGGCTTGGACCATCTTTTTCTATGGCATAGGACCTGATGTTTGCAAACAATCCATCTAGGAGTGGAATTTAGCTTCACTATTAGAAGTATTATGTTAAAGAGAATAACTTCCTGTTCTTTCTCAGCAACTGAATGTTGGTCATATTCTGATAAGAGGTAGTCATTCTAATCTGTTCCTATGTTTAGCTAAATACCACCATGCAACAGTAGATGTGGTATATTTAGTCGTGGGAGCAATTTGCAGGTCTAATATGCAGTATATAACACATGTGATGTTGATGAAGGTTATGTTGATTGTTTAATAACTGGAAGTGCTCTCTGAATAGTGAGTCAATATTGGGGGTAGGGTGGGGTTATGACTGGACATCAGTGGAAAGCCCCAGATTGGTGACCTGGTAAGAAGAAAACCCAAGGTATTTAAAAGTTGCCAAGTATTGTAGTAGTAACAGTATTGCTTAAGCAAGAATTTGCAAGACTATTTGATGGGAAAGAGGCTTCAGAACAGGTTGATCAATAAGTGAGGTCAAGAGTAAACAACATTTGAAATACAATCCCTGGAGTGGGCAAACAGAAGGGAGTGTGAATGGGAAGATCTCATGTGTCTGTTTCCTGAAACAGTGACTCAACGTTTGCTAACCTCAGAGACAGTTTAGATAGGCAGTGGTGGAGATTGGGAGATTGGGTTCTGGAATAGTGCTTTACAGGCTAAGAGGTGAAAGGTGGACTTTGTGGGCAACAACTGCATGCCAACTCACATGATATCATCCAGCATGTCAAGGGGATATTACGGCTCAGCAAAGTAGAAAGTCCATACCAGAGGGATGTCACCTCCTCTCTGTCTTTGCTAATTATCTCCCATCCCATCACTATGACAGACTTTCGGTCTACAGAGGTTGTACTGAAAAACGAGATGAAAGAAGAGCATTGTTTAGTACCAGGCAGCTTGAAATGCTATATCCATACATGATTTTTGGTAAAATATGTATTTGTCTTAAACAGAAAGAACAGTTGTGTAAAATCTTACTAAAATGATAGATGTCCTTCTCGTCTCTGTTGCAGTATTCTTTACATGAGGGAGTGCTCTACCATAGGTGACCCAACACTGGCCAGTATACAAGTGTTTCACTACTGTAGGGTGCGTGGTACATTGCATGTAGACTGCTGTCATATGTTGGCCATAAAAGTGATGTATGCACACACCTACCTCAGAACTGAGTGCCCCAGGAGGAAAGCTAGCCTAAGGAAAGTATGGTATGAACATCCAAGAAAAGAGCCAAATAACCAGGGGGAAGGATGGAGGGATTGGAATACTGCAACAGAGAAGAGAAGGACATCCATCGAGAGAAGAGAAGGACATCCATTGTCATGGTAAGATTTTACACAACTATTCTATGTCCTTCTATTCATCTGTTGCAGTACTCTTTCCATTACGGAGTAATTACATTACATTAGTACAAAAGCTCATGAGGAGAGAGTGGATGAAGAAGCAGTTTAACGTTCCAGAAAGCCATGGAGTATGACTCTGCCAAAACCTGCCCTGGACTTAGAAATGCCATTCAATTTGTAATGTTTAGTGAAGGTATGTACAGACGTCCATGTAGCTGCTTCAAGAATAGAACTAGTGTCTAATCCCTTGAAGAAAGCACCAGATGAAGATACAGCCCTAATGGAATGGGCCTTTACAGAAGCAGCAAGGGTCTTACCATGCTTCACATAACAGAATAAAATAGCCTTAGAAATCCAAGTAGAAATAGTCTGTTGGAAACAGATGATCCCACAGCCCTGGGAATGACAGGAGACAAAAAGCTGGTCTGATTTCCCAATACATTTGGTCTTGTCTAAGTAAAATCTAAGCTGCCTATGCACATCCAGAGTATGCAACACCTTCTCATTAGAATTTTGTGGAGAAGAAAAGAAAGTGGGCAACTGAACGGATTGGATGAGTGACAATTCACTGACTATCTTGGGCATAAAAGAAGGGTTGGTACACAAGGATACCCTGCCTTTGTGGAAAACCAAAAAGGGAAGAGAGGCCATTAGGGCCTGGAGCTCAGACACATGTCTGGCTGAAGTCATAGCTAGGAGAAGTACAGGAAATAGAGTTTTCCAGGAGTAGTGTTGAAGAGATGCTGATTAAGCTGGCTCAAAGGGGGGGAAGTCAGCTTTTCGAATACAAAGTTAAGATCCCAGGGAGGAGGAATAGGTTTCCAGGGAGGTCTAATGTGAAGGACACCTTGAAGATATTGTTTAACCTCAAATCTGCTATCTATAGGGGGAATAGATGCAGACAGGCTGACATATGGGACTTCACTGAAGAGTAGGCCAAGCCAGCATTGAACACTTCACACAAATAGGATAGAACCAAGAGGACTTCCACTGACAGTGGATCCTGGTTTCATGAGAGACACCAAAGTGAAAACCCTTGTACTTGGATAGATGAGATTTTCTGGTATTCGGTTTTCTGGCCTCCTGCAGGACCCTTGGCACATCCTCAGAGAACAGGTGTCACCAATGAATTACAGCCCTATCACCTACAGAGTCAACTGGAGGGAAGACAAGTGGGAATGGATGAGAGTTCCTTTGTCTTGTGTGAGAAGGTCCACACAGTGCGGTAACTTGCGGTGACTGCCCTTGGCTAAATGCATGAAAAGAGGAAGTCATCGGCAAGAGTTTTGGTTTGTCCTGCTGAATACTGAACAATACTTTTGGAATTACCAGAAGGGGGGGGGGGGTGCATACAGAAAAGTACAGTTTTGTACCTACCATAAATGTAGATGTTCGAAGATCCACATTGCTGCAGTCCTTACACTTGGGTAGTCCGCTGTCCTCGGTCGGCCCGAATATCAAAGTATTAGGCTGACGTCGGTCAAGGCGCTTAAGACTGACATCAGGACGTCAGGGTACAAATGCGCATGACCGACGTCATATCCTCAGTCTTTTCTTGCCCCAGATGTCAGAAGACCCTAAACAGAAAGGTCAAAACCAAAAGACAGCAAAAAACAACCAACCACCCTTGCACTAATCATATGAACAATATATACAATATGTACAATATTTACAACCCAAACCACACAACCACCTCTAACAACAGAGGGGAAGGAGGGAGGGTAAATTGGACTGCAGCAATGTGGATCTTCGAACATCTACATTTATGGTAGGTACAAAACTGTACTATGTTCTTCATCTCACATTGCTGCAGTCCTTACACTTGGGTAGAATCCCAAAGCAGAGGTAAGGGAGGATGGCAAAACTATAAAGAAGTAGGAGCTGCCAAAATGCCCTGTAAAATAGCAGTGGCAAACCCAGCCCTAGATTTAGAGTAAAGTGGAAGGTGGTAATGCTTAGAGAAAGTATGCACTGAACTCCAAGTAGCTGCCTCCAAAATATCTTTAGTTGCCACCCCTTAAAAAGCTGTAGAAGTGGCAGTAGCTCTAGTGGAATGAGGCCTAATCCCAGCTGGAACCTCCTTACCATGATGGGAATAACAGAAAGCAATACACAACCCAATCCACTTAGAAATAGTTTGTTTTGACACAGGCTTGCCCTGAGAACCCAAAGCAAAAGAAACAAACAACTGCTGAGACTGCCTGAACCCTTTAGTTCTGCTCAAATAATATCGTAACTGCCTGTGTATATCCAAGGTGTGCAAAATCTTTTCCCCTTTATTTTGGGGGTTTGCATAAAAAGTAGGCAAATGAATAGTTTGGTTTAAAGCCACACTAGAAACCACCTTAGGCATAAAGGAAGGATTAGTACGTAAAGATACCCTGTCCTTATGGAAAATTAAGAAAGGCTCAACTGCCATAAGGGCCTGTAATTCAGAAACCCTTCTCGCAGAGGTAATGGCCAACAAAAAAGCAGTCTTCCATGATAAATATTTCAACTCGGCAGTAGCTGCAGGCTCAAAAGGTTGTAGAGTGAGTTTCTCCAACACAAAATTGAGATCCCAAGCAGGAGTAGGAGCTCTACGTGGGGGTCTTATATTCTTTGCCCCTCTAAGGAATTGCTTAAACAAAGGATGAGAAAACAATGGTGGATCACAGTCATAGTGAGCAGAAATTGCTGCAGCATGAATCTTAATAGAAGAGAAGGACAATCCTTTGTCCAGTAACTCAGCAAGATATTGAAGAGCCACACTTAAATTAGGCTTAGCAACATCAAATTCCTTTGCTGCACTCCAAAATAAACATCTCTTCCATTTATCTGCGTATACTTTCCTTGTACTAGGCCTTCTCGCCTCCAAAATAACATTCAAAACTTGCTGCAGAAGCTGAGACCCTCCAGGGTTTAAAACAGAATATGCCAGGCTGTTAGGTGAAGAGAGTGAAGTTTGACATTGAGTAAATGACTGTTCTCTTGAGACAGCAGGTGTGGAATCGAAGGCAAAGGCCATGGTGGCTCCCGAACCAGACTTCTCAGTAATGGGTACCAGTGCTGTCGAGGCCAATCTGGAGCTATTAGAATCATCCTTGGCTTGTCCTGTCTGACCTTTAGGAAAACCTTTGGGAGGAGAGGCAGAGGTGGAAAGGCATACACATGAAGATTGCTCCAATTGAAAGAAAGAGCATCCACTTTCCAAGCTGTGGGATGAAACCTTTTTGTGCAAAACTTTGGCAGCTGGTAGTTTAGTGGAGAAGCGAACAGATCTATGTCTGGAGTTCCCCATGACACTGTCAATTTCTGAAATACATGAGGATCCAATTTCCACTCGTGGGGATCCATAATTCGTCTGCTCAACACATCTGCTAAGGAGTTCTGTGCTCCGGCAGAAACCTTGCCTGAAGATTGAGCTGTAAACTGAGAGCAGTCTCCCACAAAATCATTGCTTGCCTGCATAGAGGATAAGAATGTGTTCCCCCTTGCTTGTTGATGTACCACATGACAGTTATGTTGTCTGTTAGAACCAACACCTGCCCTGGAAGAAGTAAATCCTTGAAAGCTATTAATGCAAATTGGACTGCTAACATCTCCTTCAAGTTGATATGTAGATGTTGTAGTCTGGCAGGCCACGTGTCTTGTATCCACTTTCCATTTAGATGAGCTCCCCAAGCTTTGTCTGAGGCATCTGTCGTTAGAATCTGACTCGCCTCTGGTCGGGTCACAGAGAGTCCCTTGTTTAGGTGACATTCCTGAGCCCACCACAAAAATTCCTTTTGAATGCAAGGTATTATCTGAATGACAGTGTCCATATCTTGGCAGTGCTGTGTCCATACATTTTGAGATACCATTGTAGCTTCCTCATATGCAGTTTGGCATTGGGAAGTACCAGAATACAAGATGCCATGAACCCCAAGGCTTGAAGGACTGTCCTTGCAGTCAGCCTGGACTGATGAGACAATTGATGGAAGTAAAGGGAAAGATTCTTTTGTTTGTCCGGGGTCAAAACGGCCATCTGGGATGCTGTATTCAGTCTCACACCCAGAAAGCACATGTCTTGAGAGGGTACTAGACTGGACTTTATTTCGTTCACAGAATACCCCAGGCATCTTAGCACTGCTATCACGTATTGCAAATGATGAAGAAGCTCGACCCTTCCTTTGGCCAGAATCAGGCAATCGTCCAAATAAGGATAGATCTGTATTCCTTTTAGCCTGAAGAAAGCTATCACTGGAGCCAGAACCTTTGTGAACACTCTGGGCAGTAGATAAGCCAAAGGGCAATGCAGAGAACTGATAATGAGAAGTCCCAGCTCGAAAACGCAGATACTTCCTGCAACTTAGCCTGATAGGAACATGAAGGTAAGCTTCCTTGAGATCCAGAGTCACCATCCAGTGATCTTTGCCCAGCAGAGGTAAAAGCTGTTGTAACGTCAACATTTTGAACTTGGGAATGTCCAGATAAGTGTTGAGGATAGATAAATCCAAAATTGGTCTCCACGTGTTCCCCTTCTTTGGTACTAGGAACAGGCGAGAATAAAATCCTAGGCCTACTTCTGGCAGAGGGACCGGCTGTATGGCCCCTATTTGCAGCAGCAGAGAAATTTGTTAGTGAGCCTCTATTCTTTGCTGAGGAGGAACGTCTGGCATGCCTTTGAAAGGAGGCAAGGTATGGAAATAAAACCTGTAACCTTGGTGTATAATATCCAATACCCATCTGTCCTGGGTAATTAAACTCCAATTTTCTTTGAAGAGTGCCAACCTTCCTCCCAAAGGTGCTGCCAGACAAGAAGGCTCTGGCAGCTGAAAAGGTAGGTCATTGGGCCTGTTTACGAAAGGACTGGCCCCTGCCCTCACCCGAAGACTGTGCAGGTGAACTCCTGTTCTAGGTCTGAAAGAGCCCTGAGCTCTACCCCTACCACGCCTAGATCTTCCCTAGACTGTGAATCATAAGAAGGGTACGTCCACCCCTTAGCAGGCCAATTCCTACTAAACTTCGGAGGCTGAACTTGCAAAAAATCTTTAACAGTCTGCATAGACTTAGCCTTGTCTTCCATTTTCTTTAAAACTGCCTCCACAGGTGAACCAAACAATACATCAGACTGTAAAGGAGCATCTAAAATCCTTGTCTTAACATGGTCAGATAAGTTCTGATCCCTCAGCCAGGCGTGCCTACGAAGAACTGACCCAGTGGCAGCCACCCTAGACGAGGCCTGTACAGCATCAAATCCACATTGTAAAGAATGCTTACCCACCTGTTCAGAAACATGTACCAAATCTCGTAATTCTTTACACTCAATGCCTTCCGCCAGAGCATCTACCTTAGACTTCAATTGAGAAAGAAGATAGTTTTGATATTTCAACATGTGAAACTGGCAATTCAAAGCCCTCATAGCTAAGGTGGAAGAAGTATAGACTTTCTTTCCCCATCTATCCAAAGCTCTGGCCTCTTTATCTGGAGGAACCGGATTTTTACCACAGAGGCCTTGACACCCTTAGGTCCCTGACTAACTGTTTCTGGGTCTGCCCTAGGACTCTTATACAGATATTTATGAGCTTCAGGCACCCTGTAATACCTGTCCGGTTTAACAGGAGCAGGAGGCAAAGAATCAGGATTAAGTGAAGCCTCTGCAAACACATCTTCCACAACATCCAGAACAGGAGGAATAGCCAAAGGCCTATGCTGGGGTAAAAGCAAAAATTCCCTAAGCCTTTTCCTGGAATCAAAGAAGTCCTGACCTTCCCACTTAAAATGTTCCCTCATAGAATGAAGAGTCTCTGAAAAAGAAAAATCCTCTGGAGGAGAAGCAGAAGGAGTAGAATCATCCACATCAGAATCAGAATAAGGAGAATACCCCTGCAAGTCTTCAGCCGAAGACTCTGAAACATCCGAAACCTGCTCAAAACTCCCCAACTCTGGTTCCACCCTAGGCCTCTTATCAGGAGGGGGCAAAGAACCTCTAATCAAAGTAATTAAATCTTCTGCCATTTTGAGCATGTGCTTCTTGGGCACAGATCCTGAAGAACTAGGAGTGACACCAACAGAAGCTAAACCTGGCCTGCCTCTGGGAGAAGCCTTGGAAACAGAAGGAGAGGGCCTAACCACCCTAGGAAGGGAGGGGAGTACAGTAACCTGAGAAGCCCCTTCAGCCTGACCTGCCTCCTGAGAGGCCACATCCTGTAATATCAAAGTCTCCCCCTGGGACTCCAGAGAAACCTCCGGTGGAACCACTGGTTCCACTGACACCACCAAAGAACCGGCATCCGGTACGGACGACTCTTCTTGCCTGGGTTTAGCTGCTTTGTCTTTGCGCTTCTTCGAAGAAGCGGGCGTCGGAACATCCGACGGCATATTGTAATTGCACCGCTTCCCGAAGACCAACCTGGCACAATCTAACCTTCGCTTAATAGTGCGCTTATTAAACCTAGCACAAAAGCGACACCCAACAACGTCGTGCTCAGGCCCCAAACAAGGAATACACAAAGTATGATAATCTCTATGCGGTATCTGCTTCCCACAAGAAATACAGTTATTCACTTTTTCTGACATCCGGTAAACCACTGAGGCAAGAAAAACTAAAATATTCCCAACGGGTACTTAGCCAACTTTGACTCGGTCTGAAACTCCGAATTTGAAAAAGTTCAGAACGCCGAACGGCACTTGCAACGCTGCTTCTGCATCGGACCATGCGGCAAAAAAGACTGAGGATATGACGTCGGTCATGCGCATTTGTACCCTGACGTCCTGATGTCAGTCTTAAGCGCCTTGACCGACGTCAGCCTAATACTTTGATATTCGGGCCGACCGAGGACAGCGGACTACCCAAGTGTAAGGACTGCAGCAATGTGAGATGAAGAACATCATCCCCTTCCAAGAGAATGAAAGAGTGTCTACCTTCCAGACTAGAGGATGTGGTCCTCTGGCACAAAAATGTGGAAATTGTCTGTTCATGGGGGAAGCAAAGATATCTGCTTGAGATATACCCACCAGTGGGCAATGTCCAGAAAAGCATCCCTTTAAAGCATCCATTCATGGGACTGTGTTAAGGACCTACGCAAGGTGTCTGCCACACAATTTTAGCTGGATGGAATATACACTGCCTGGACAGTCACCTGATAATGGACTGCCAGCTCCCAAATATGGAGTGTCAGCCTGCATAGTAGGTAGGATTTGGTCACCACCCCCCCCCCCCCCCGTTTGTTAACATACCAGAGGACCATCATATTGTCTGTGAACAGCTTTAAAGGTTCTGGGAGGAAGAGAGGATGAAAGGTCTGAATGACTAGCAGCAGTGACCTAATGCCCTCATCTCCCTTACACTGATGTGCTCCCTTAGTTAAGAGGGGGACTATACCCCTTGAGCTTTCAAATTTCCAAAAGCTGCTCCCCAGCCCACATCCAAAGCATCTGTGAACAGCTCTTGGACTGGTGGCAGAGAATACAAGGGGAGTCCTGGGTTGAGGGACACTTGTTGGATCCACCACTGTAGTTCTCCCTTCAGACAAGGGATGAGAAAAATTGGAAAGTCCAGAGGATGCGAATGCTGCATCAAATTGACTTTAGGAATCACTGAAGTTCTCTCATGTGAAGTTTTGCCAGAGGTAGCATAGGAATAGTAGATGTTATATGTCCCAAAACCCTGAGGAACTCTCTGGCTGAAATGTGGTGAAGAGGCAGAAGGTTTTTGAATTGGGACGAGAGATCTTGTGCCTTTTGAGGAGGGAGGGAGACCCTCATTGGGTCGGTCTGTATCCTGCACACCAGGAAGATGTGATAATGAGAGGGAAAGAGAATAGATTTTTTTTGTGGTTTATGGTGAATCCCAGACATTGTAGAAGAGAAATGGCAAAGAGGATATTTTGCTCTAGAATCTCTGGGGAGGATGCCATAAAGTGGAGATCAGCCATGTAAGGAAAAGCATGGATGCTCTGAAGCCTGCAACAGGTAATCAGAGGGGCTAGATATTTTTTAAATACCCTTGGTGCAGTAGAAAGTCCAAAGGGCAAGGCAGAGAAATGAAAATGCCAGGAAGCCACAGAGAAATGTAAAAACTTCCTGCCGCTGGGTGGATAGGAATGTGTAGATATGCATCTTTGATATCCAGGGAAGTCATGCAGGATTGTGGTACAGTGAGGGGAAACCTTTTCTTCAAGAGTTAACGTATGGAAGGTGGGTACCTTTGGAAAGGTGTTGAGATGAGAGAGATCCAAAATGGGTCTCCAAGGACCACCCTTTCTGGGCACTAGGGACATTCTGGAGTAAAAACTTCCTTCTTTTTGATCTAGAGAAACTTCCTGAATGGTCACTCATCTCCACAAGTACCTCTGGAAAGGAAGATAGTTGTTCCTTTGGTGGTTAAGGGTTGCCCCTTAAGGAAGGCAGGGAATCCCATACCAGAAAGTATCATTTTTGAATGATAGAAAGAACCCAGGAGCCTGGAGTTATGCTTTCCTAGACTGGCAGAGACAGAAAGATGTGCTGGGAAAGCAGAATGTGGGTGAGGCAGTTTGGGCAGTCAGAGGGAACCAGGCTTGTCTGGAAAGGGGCACTTCTGAGCTGGAGCTGTAGGAGCAATCCTTGGCTTCTGAAGCCTCCTACTATCCTTTTTAGTTTTTGGTGGAGGAGAGTGGGAGTGCCCACATACAAATACAGTTTTTACTGGGTAATTTTGGTGAAATTTAGACACTGGGGAGACAAAGATGTGTTTCAGTTCTTGCAATTCCTTTCCCTTTTTCTGCAGAGATTTAAATAAATTAGCCACTGCAGGGTCAAACAATCCAGAGTTGTCAAAAGCGATGTCCATAACATAACCTTAGATTCAATGTCCTCTAGTAATGGCTGGAGTCTTAACCAGGAGAAACTCCTTAAGACAGAGCCAGAAGCAGAGCTGTCTGCAGCATCATAGTTGCAGTTGGAGTGGCAGACTACCTGTGGAGGAAGCTCCCAGCAAGGATGGAGCCAAGGTTTTTATTCTCTGAATCAGGTAAATCAGAAATGATCTGGGAGTGTTGAGACAGAAGCTCTAGGGCAAACATGGTCGTGCGTGTGTTTGGTAATTAATGGCTCTGAATACCAAGGTGACTGAAGTGTACATTTTCTTGCTCAGCCTTTCCAGAATCTTGCTGTCCTTATCTGAAGGAAGGAGAGAGGTTGAATGTAATAACCTGGACGATTCGTCTGAAGCCACTGAAATAACCGATGGATCTGTTGAAGGACATTTAAACAGGACCTTACAGTCCTCAGGGACCTTGCAAAATCGGTCAGGCTTTCTTAGGGGCAGGAGGCTGGGAATCAGGGCCCTTGGAGGCAGAGGCAATGGCATCTAGAAAGGGAGGTAACAAAGGAGGAATCACCAAAGGGCTGGGTGATTCCACCTGCAGAAGGTCATGGTGTCTCTTTTGTACTTCAGACACCGGAATGCTGTCCCACTTGAAATGGTCTTTCATTTGACTACAGTCTCTACAAGAGACAGTTTTTCCATGCGTGAGTCAGTTCCACTGGAGTTCTCCTCTGGGGAAGGGTAGTCTAGAGGGAAGGGTACCTGTGAGGAATAGGCTAAAAATTCCTCTTCTGAGGATGCCTCTTCATCTGAAGAAACCTCTTCCACTAGAGGCTGTGCAGGGTGGGGTAGGGACTGAAACACCCACAAGGGGCAGAATAGCCATAAGGGCCTTAAAATGGCATTGGATGAATTGTCCCCGAGTACTGTGAGGTTTCTTAGGAGGGAACAAGTGTTTAGTTTTCTGCTTCTTCTTTTGATGCAGATCTGCCCTGTGTAATTTACAATAATATCTGAGTGAATTTCCTCCCGCACCAGGATCTGAGGTATCCTCTTAGGGCTTTTGGTTAGAATGAGCCCCAGTTCCCACTGTACATCCGAGACAGATGCCTGCTCAGCCTCTGAGGACATGCTTGTGGTCAGATCCAAGGCGACCTCAACATTGGGCTCGGCCTGTGAACTGGAACCAGGAGTCATACATATCTCCACACTCTCATGCACCGCAGGAGAGATGCCCACAGTAAGAGATGCAGCAGAAGCTTCAGGCGTCAGCTTTTTGGCCTTTTGCCTAGTGACTGACTTGACCTCTGGCCCCTAAGACCCCTCCATCATGCTTTTAGCTAGAAACTTTAAGTGCTGGCTTACCACGTAAATGGCTAAGGAGGAAAGTCTACTTCTTAGGGCAGAGATGGCGGACCTTTTGGGTTCTGTGTGGCAAAAATTTGGAAAATGCCTAACTTGACTCTGCTTGCGTATCACCCACCCCCCCCCCCAAAAATACATAAATAAATAAAAATAAATAAATAAAACAGCATGGCTCTCAATACATCAGGGATAAATCTGGGACAAATCTAGAAATAAGACACAGGGAAAGTTTTAAACTACTAGTACTATTAATTTGAGACAGTGACACAAAAAAAATGAATGTCAATTAATATACACTTTCTGAAGTAAAATTAGTGTTCTTTGTTCTTCTTTCAGCTTTTCCCGGATAGGGGTCATCACAGCAGAACTTCGGTCCGCTAATGATTGGCAGTAGATTTTTAAGGTGCCGAGGTGCCAGCGGGACATCCAATCTTCAATGAAGGTATGCCCTAGGCATGTCTTTCAAACGCCACTCGACCGCGGGAAGGACATGCAGACTCCACACAGAAGGCGCTCCAGCTGAGAGTTGAACGGTAGAACCTCTTGCTGTGAGGCAACAATGCTACCACTGCACCACCGCGGCTTCAACTCTAATTATTGTCATTCTTAAGTTTAAAAAGTTGCCAGATTTAGGAGGGATTACGAGGGACAGTTGAGACAAATGTAAAACAGCTACTTGCCCTTTGCAGAAGTGTAACCACGAACAGAAAACAATGTCAGCACTGCCCTTTGCAGACTCTATTGACAAAGTATACCAAAATAGTATTGGAGGTTAATAACTTCCTTACCTCTGCAGCAGTGTTGTTGAACTGGTTCCTGGCGCAAAATAATCCAATGCACTTCACACAATCAACAAATGCAAAAACAGTTTCTTTGGTAAATCGGGTGTTGGTGAATGTTGGTGCGTCACCCAAAATGTCATGGCATTTCACCTTTGACACGCATGTCACGGGTTCGTCATCACTGTCTTAAGGTCTTGGGCACAAAGGCCTGGCAAATGGGACAGGATTTGTGGTTATGGGTAGGCCCTAGGCAGAACAAACACTGGAGATGGCTATATTTATGTGGAATTTGTCTTTCACACTGGCATTTGCCTTTTTTGGGTGACATGAACTCTACCACAAAACAGTAACAAAAGAAACAAGATTTCTCCAAAGGGGCACTTATCTGAGAAATCGCTGGAACACAGCTAGCAGCTCGGCAAGCAGACCGACATTCAAAGATGGTGTTTGGAATGGTGGCAGAGAAGTTCAGAGGTAGGTGTGTGTGTACGTCATTTTCGTGGCCAACATACCAGAGCAGCCTATGTGTGACATACCACTCTCCCTACAGTAGTGAAAGACTTTTTTATATACTGCCCGATGTCAGGTGGCCAACGGTGGAGAACTCCCTCATGTAAAGAATACTGCAACAGATGAATAGAAGAACATCTAATATTCTGAGTAGGACTAAGAATAATAGCAATAAAAAAGTATAAGTAAAACATCATATCCTTCAATTTAAATGAATACTGGTGCAAAGAATTGCAGAACAAATTAGCTTCATCAGATATTGGTCACTTTAGGGAAGGGGCCTCTGATAAAAGATTTTATCAGGAATTTGGTTACTTTTAAAATGGTATCAACCGACCATCTTAACGAAAAGGATGCTACACATAAAATGACTGACTTTTACTACCTTGCATGGGTTCATGTTAATCAATCAACAACTCTAAGTACTGATTGTTAAAAGAAAAAGAACCTTCTTTGAAACTCAAACCGCTAAACTTAAATATACTTGGTCACTCCAGTGGCATAGAGGGATAAAGTCCTAACTATGACCCAGACTAAAAATGTAAAAATAAAGGAATAGCTTGTGGGTAAAGGTTGAATTGCAAAAAAATAAAACAATGTAAAGTAAACAGTTCTGGCACAGTGGGAACGTGATCATGTCTATAATGGTAACCCCCTGGTTCAAAACATCTGTTACTACAGAAGCTTTGTAGATGGCATCTTTTTGGTTCAGAAGGGTACTCTAGATGACCTTTCCTCTTTTTTGGATTATCTACATAGTACAACTCAATTTTTATGTTTTACTTATAGTCATTCTAGTGAGTCCATTGAGTTCTCAGATGTCACTGTTAGTATACTCTGGTAAATAACATGTACAAGAAACATAAGAAGAGTAACATATTACATAAAACCAGCATGCATCCTAGACATCTCACCAGAACGTTAGTAAAGGTCAGTTCTTGAGAACCATGAGACTGCACAATGAGGAAAACATTGTAACTGAGGCACTAGGTACTCTGTCTAAGGAGTTTATAGATAAAAGATACTCTAAGGCTGAAGTACAGAAGATTACTGAAGAAGTTTGTTCCCTTAGAGACTCTTGTCGCTAAACCAATTTTTACTGAAGAATATGAGTCTTTGTCCTCACAATCTGCTCATCATGTTTCATGTCCTCATATTGCACTGACATATTCTAGTAATACAGACACCATTTGTGATACAATAAAGTAGAACCGGTCAGTGTTGATGACTGATGACAACATTAAAAGGGTGCTAGGCGCTGAACCAAAGTTCTCATTCAATAATAACAAATCACTGAAACATGAACTCTGTTATAGACACCCTTATGAAAATTTCATTACCTCTGATTAAGATGGTACATTTTCATTTGGTATTGCAATGCCTGCAAATTTATTTGGGCCACAAGTGTCATCGTACATCCATCACTTGGTTATAATATTTATTTACATTTTTATGCTGATTGCAAAACATCTAATATTGTTTACTATGCTAAATGCCAAGTTTGTGAATCCTTTTATGTAGGGAAATCTAATAGACATTTTAAAGAAAAGATTTTAGAACATGTGGATGATATTCGGAATAAGAAGCCTAATAATGCTTTAGCAAGACATGTGATTGAATCAGGCTCGCAACACTGGTTTAAGTTTACGGTTTTGGAAGTTTTAAATGTTAATATTAGGGGTGACAATCTTAAAAATAAAACTGAATGCTCTAAGCTGAGATAGATGGTGCATCAAGCAGCAGATACGTTTTCCAGCTTAAATGAAGCTTCCACGGTTAAGCCTATATTAAGGTCACGTGGTCTTATACATTAACCTGACTGGTAGGCTATTTACGAATGGAAGGCTTTTTATGAATGGGTACTAAAAGGTATATAGTGAAGATCATGTGTTCTTTTTATTTAGGCAACAAAACTGCAAAGTAAACATGTAAAAAGTATCAAATAAAATAAAACATGTAAATAACGGCAGATAACCTGTTTATTCAATAGTATAAAAATAATAAAAACGGTGGTGAGCACTTTCATGGATAAAACCACTTCTTCAGACCATATTTTTCTTCAGACCATATATTAAGATGTTGGGTGTATTAGAAAAATATGGTCTGAAGAAGTGGTTACCATTTATTTATGTTCCTGTGTTTTTTATATTAAAGCTTTATATCACTGCCGTGTTGGTCACATTTACTTCACATTATGACCCAGACTACCCAGGTTCAATTAGCTTCCTAGGTAATTCATGGAAGTGCAAGAAGGGATGGGCATGCCCATCAGCATTGGTCGTACATGTGCATCTACAAATAACAATCCCAGGTGGAAACTGGGGAAGTTGGTAGTGGCGGTGTGGTCAGCAGAGGGCAGTGGGGCTTGGCTGAGCTGCCATGGAGGTAGGGTGATACGCCGCAAATCCCACATCACAATGCCTCCTATGACCGTACCAGGTGGCCACAGAGGGTGGGGTTAACAGTGTAGGCAAAAGTAAGACCTCCCCAGACATAAGCTCATATGTGCAGAGCCCCACTGCCAGCATTCTGTGACAATTACCAGAATAAGTCTGGGGGAGCATGGAGTTTATATGGTTGACCCGGCACAGTTGGGCCATGAGAGCCACTCTAGTAATAATGAAGGAAAGTAGGAGGAAAAAGCAAAAAAAAAAAAAAATTAAATATATTTACTCTGAGGTCACACAACAATGAAAAGCAATAATGAAACTCCACTCTCTGCAAAAGTTGTTCTACCCAAATTTCTTTATTCGATAGGCACTCACTGAAATAGGTGTTGATTGATTGACATGTTCATATCTCAGTGGCACATAGCTGACGTTGCTGGATCACCTAACACTTAATTTCTCACAGCTGCCTTCACATCTACACACACACACAAAGACATATGTATGCATACATGCAATCATATCAGAGGGCTTTCAATTAATCACTACCTTTCTCCATCCCTTGTATAATCTGTGATCTTCTGTGGGAGCCTACAGGTTTCTTGACATGCATAACATCTGCAACCTGTCAACCATGACAGTAATTTCAGTACTATACATTAAATCACAACTGTTGCATATTTCTTGCTGGAGCTGCAATTTGAGCTCAAGATTGGCTTATACCAATTTTTCATTTTCTGTTAATCGAGGTATACCACCTAATTTCTTTTCACTGAAACACTTAACATATCTGTACTGCCCCATCCCATAACTTATAGTCTAATAAAGGAAACTGTGGCCAAATGCAGCTGTTGGGAAACTAATATATAAACAAACAGATACATAACTATATAAACAAACAGATAAGCAACCGAACAAATAAACTAGGACAATGCATACCCGTCGATAACTAAGAAGTGTCCCAATAAAAGGTAGAGGCTGTGGTCCAGGAATATTCAATTTTCTAAAGAAACCATAAGGCCAAACTCCATATCTGTAAAACAGGATAAATTCATTGCTCATTAAAGTATGATTAATGGACAGCATATATAATACTACGATTAGCAAAGAAAATAACACACTTTTAAGTATAAAAACAATGTCATCAGACATCAGAAACACACACTCCACAAAATGATAGTATAATATAATTTCAATATCTACTAGTTACAGCTGTCATTACAAAAATGGTTAACAAGACTCCTGAGACTGGCATACTTTAGTGGATGTTTGAAACAGGCAGTCTATTATAACAGTAAGGAATGAGAAAAGGACTAAAGTCCGCACATTCTTCCGGAAGCATCAAACAGATTGGTTACAAGATACTGACACAGGAAGCTGAATATTGTGCACCCCATTTGAAATTTAATTTATTCACAACATCACAAAACCCCTTCTGAGGATACTTGTGACAGCAGACAGTTTATGTCAGACTCAGAGCTCAGTACAGTACATCATGTACTGTACCGCCTTTGATAATTCACTTATAGGCAGCATTTAAAGTGACATTGTGCTCTAGTGAGTCACCTGGAACCAATTAATTACTGCTGCTGACTTGAAAGCAACATACAGCTATCCTTTTGTTCAGGAAGGCATGCAAAATGTGTGTGATCACTTTGTTTAATCAATCAAGCTGGCTAAAATCGTCTCAGCCTTTGCTTGGGATGATTTAGTAGACAGGCTCTATCCAACCTCCCTGCAACCCTATACTAGACTAAGCAGGTAGAGAGTGAATGAGTGAATATTTCTAATATTCAGCATTCCTGAAGATATTGTTCGAGTGAATCAGTGAATATTTCATAATATTCAGTATTCCCGAAGATATCATTCGAGTGAATGAGTGAATATTTCATAATATTCAGTATTCCCAAAGATATTGTTCAAGTGAATGAGTGAATAGTTCATAATATTCAGTATTCCCAAAGATATTGTTCAGCTTATTCCTTCTTGTTTAGGACTCTGATTTACCAAAAGCAGGTATTTTATGTTTGCTTTTGGCATTAACCATCTCTGTCTAGGTATAAATTCAACTAGGCGGCAGCATCTTTATCCTACAGTGTACCCACTCTGATTCAGCCATACTAGTTTGAAGTATTACGTCATTCCTGCACTCATAGGTTCATAGTTCCATGAGGATCTTCAGTAGCATAGCCATACGTTCCTATGATGTTTTTAGCACTTACTTTTTAAGTGTGAATATCTCAGAGATGAACAGAATATTTACATATTGCCCCTATTCATAGGTAGGTACTAGACTATTAGCACTAGGGCCTATATAAGCCTAGCCAAAAAAGTACCCTGGCTTTCGCCACCCAAGAAAATTACTTTCCTGTGCCCCTGTCGACCAGAGCCACAGAAGTGATCCCTGGGGTGAATTTCCTATCCAATCATCAAGCCTTTTCTTGAAGAGTGCTAATGAGGAGCTCTGTTTGTCATAGATAGGTAGTCTGTTCCAGAGTATGGGAAGTCTCTGGGACAGAAATCTATTCCTCCAGCATGTTCTGTTTAATGTGGTGACAAGGTTTAGGTCCCTAGAGCATGTAGCTCGGAGGGATTGGGATTTCTTTAAGTGGAGCATGCCCAACAGCTCTGGGTTTGACATAGCTTTGTATGTTAGGCAGAGATCACCTCTGAGTAGGCCGATATGCGATGGAGTAAAGCTGGAGTTTTTTTAGACGGTCTGCGTAGGACATCTGTTTGAGGCCAGTAATCCTCTTTGTGAGTTATTTCGGTGGCCTTTCCAGTTGTTGTAGATACCTTGTGAGGTACATACCAAAAGGGGTGTTGTACTCTATAATGGGTCTAATGAGTAGAGGGGAACAATGACCTCTTTTTTTCTGGATGAGAAACCTTTTGTGATGAGGTGAGCCACGTAGAAGGATTTCCTGACCACTGTGGCAATGTGATTATCCAAGGAGAGATTACTGTCTACCTGTGTCCCAAGGTCTCTTATCACACTTTATGCGTTAAGTAGACTACCACTTATGTGGTAGTTCATGGGTACAGAGTTTTTACCAAAGGGGATGACAATACACTTTTTGGCATTGAGCTTCAGGCCATGGCTTTGACACCAGGTGAGGCCCTTTCGTAGTATGTCCACATCATTAGGAGTTTCGATTATGTCTCCTAGTTTGCAGTCATCTACTTGAACAGTCATGAGGGGCAGAGGTGCTAAACCAGGGGTGAGTTAGCAGTTACCTATCCATTTGTGCAGATTACATATGAATAGTGTGAGAAGATTTCAAAGAAGTGGTATTTATTCTATGACATACATATCTATCCTCACAACCTGCTCTGTTTATGTTGCAAAAAAGATTTAGATCTCTTGAGCGGGTGTTTAACCCTTCACTGAACTTGCAGATGTGCAGTAGGTCTGACAGGATGGGATCTGTTGAGACTCTGTACATGTGAAAAAGATCCCCCTTCAGTAGCCTGTATGACAACGAGAAGAGGACAAAGATTTAAGATTGTCTGCATTGTTTTTTTATGATTTTAATTAAGTTGCACAAACCAGCACGTCCAGCAGGAAATCAGCTAATGTCCTTCTCTCTAGCATGCCTCTGGAATTCTTTACCACCCACTATACATTCTATCAGCAGTCTCCCCTTTTTTAAAACCTCACTTCACTCACACCTAACTTCACAATGGGGGTGCTCTTGCTCTGATCCTATCTGATCCTTCTAATACCCTCCCCACTCTCCTACAAGCTAAATATTCCATTACTGCCCCTTGTCTCTTTTGGGTATTTCACCAATTACTGAATAGTTATCTCATGCTTAAAAAAAATGTTTTTATATTTTTATTTGCTTTTTATTGAAATGTATTTGCTATACTCTTGTTAAGTTCCATATTTACTCTGTATTCCTGTAAATCTTTTTGTAATGTGTATGTAAAATGTGCACTTTGTACGTGTATATGTATTTTTCTGTAGCTTTTCTCCCCAGGACTCCATTGAAAACAGGCTCTGTGTAGCCCCAATGGACTATCCTGGCAAACAAACTGCAAATAAATAAATAAATACATTTAAGCCATTGATTTGTTTTTTAGTAAGAAAGCATTGTGGGCATTTGAGTTGTGTGAAATGCTTGGCCAGGTATATACCAAAGGAGGCATTGTACTCAGCCTCATATCATATCAGCCTGATGTGCAGAATACAATGGAATAATCACATCACTGGATATCACCATACCCTGAGTCGTGCAACGAAAAAGCACTCTTACAATAGGGAATATGTGATAATCGAAAGACAGCTCATTGTCTGCATAGGTTCCCAGGTCCCTAACTACTGGTTCAATATTCAGGGATGTGTTGTCAATGTGATGGTTACACGGGGCTTCTTGCTTTCTGAAGGATATTATTATACATGTCTTGTCATTCAATTTTAGTCCATGATATTGACACCAGCTATTTAGTTTGGAAAGGCCCTTTGAAAGATCTTGTATTCTCTGAGGAGTTTATGATGGAGCCAAGTTTAGTCATCTGCACACTTGGCCAGCCATAAATCCTTAACAGTAGCTCTGACCGCCTAGAAATAAATGCAAAGAGGAACAGCCCAATGACTGATGGGGGTACACACCACTACTGATAGGTCTTTTGGAGGAGATACAGCTGCCTATCCTAATTTCCTAGATTCTGTGTATGATCCATTCTGCTATTCAATGAATTACGTAAGGATTAACAATTAGCTGGGATAGTTTATCTATGATGCCAGAGTGTGGGAAGATGTCAGAGGGGCTTTCCTGCCTGCAAAACATGCACAGTAATTAAGATAAGCCACTGTTTTAGGGGATTTGTTTCCCTGACTGGGTCCATCTTGCTGCCAGCGATTGCAGTTCAGGCACTCTAATATATTCACTCCTTTATATATATGGCATCTCTGCATGTGGTCGATAAAGAGCATATGATGATGGTAGCTGCAGCACTGGAACGATTATCAGAAGAGTTAAACCCCACCAGAGTGGCCTGGTTCCCACAGTTCTAATACTACTTCATGCTTATGCTTCATCACCAGCTTTTAGTGGATGTTGGCCCTTAAAATGTTACATCACACTGGTTTCTGTGGTCTCAGTTTATTGCATCAAATCAGTCATGCATGTAACACTCTAACAACAATTAATTTCCCAAGAAAGAACTTACATGGAAGCCATAGTGTCTGCACTAATATACAACGGCAAATCTATACCTACTATGGTTTGTGTCCTTGGCAATGTCTGCATCTGAAGATGAGGAACAGAAAAATAAATGGGTCTTCAGAGTGGCTAAATACTGAGATTTTACATGTGTAATACAGACAGTATAAGCATAAAGGCTCTTTTGCTCTTCCATTACATTTACTAAACTGTGGCAAAGAGTTATAACAGAAGGAATAGGCTCACTGATTCTGACAACAGGATGTGCCAACCACCTTTAATAAACTGCAACAAAGACAGATACTTAGTTCCTTTATATAGATTATGATACACAAACACTCACTGCCAATTTAAGCAACGGCTGTTTAAATTACTGCAGATACTGCTCGCAGTGACCTCTTCTACACTGATGATGATCAGTTTCTCCCCTACACATCTTGTGATAGTGAAGATCGCATCAGTGGGAATGAATGAATAGATCAACACTGATCCCAGCGATGGCAAAAACTATGATTAAAATCAACCAAAACTATTTCAGCGATAATGTCTTTCACCCCTGTTGTGTGACCTTGCAGTTAGTATACATAAGTTCAGAGGGGCTTGCCCCATACATTTAGAGCTGCAGTGAGGTTGGCCCAAAAATATTTCCTCGTTCACTTAGTATAGCTTTAGGAATTTTTTTCCCCTTGGATTGGTGTTGCTACATTGACATGAATCCGCACCTACTATCACATTTCATCTGGAGAAGCTGCTTCCTTCATTCCACCCTTGCTACTGTTATGGCTCTGTATAACTCCACAGGTTATTTTATCAGAATCCACCAATCAGAATTCTTAAAAAAATGGCAAACTATGTAATTACTTCAGCATCATGCCACAGTTAAACCATTCTTGATCAGGAAGTGCTCTTGTCCCACAAGTAAGTGGCCTTCAGGTTCTGTTCCTCCTCTAAACATCAACAATACCTAACCCTAGCACAGATAAAGTAATGATCACTGCTTGTGATGCTTTTCTTGCTATACTCACCTTAGAGGCATCAAGGCACAAGTCTCAAAAGTGGCAAGCTCAGTATGAGCCATGTGCAGCTCAGTCAAGTGTCACATTCACTGAAAAACCATCATGCAACTGGGTTTTTATAAAGTGATAGGAAGACCAGCAAACAGTTGCTTTTTAAACAGAGATGATGCTCTGCCTTTCACCTTATCAAAACCCCAAACAGCAGAATTTTTAACCTGAGTACTAAATCAAGTGGGCACAGCATCTACAACAAAATAGTTGAAATACATGCATACCTCTGAACTTCTTAGCATATGAAATCTGGACAAAGCCTACAATAATAGGGAGGAGAAAAGCCCAAAAATCAGGACAGATTTTAAATATTGCTCTTACAAACTTAGAAAGTTGTTAGAATAACAGGATTTGTGTTGGCATGCATTTTTGTATGATATGAAGTCTGAAAGTTATATGTATTATGTCATTATATGGTGACATCAATCCTCAATGATTTGCCAAAAAACATAAATGTTATGAGGAACTGTCAAAAATTATGAGGCAAAAGTCTGAACATTCTGTGAAAATCTGGACAGTTGAGAGGTATGAATATAGCCCAACATTTATTTTTGCCATTTAAAACTATCACCAAGCTCTTCTTCTTGTTGACGGGCATTGACAATGACAACAGCACTGCCAAAAGGTTTTAAATACATTTCGGCACTAACAACTAGCTGTTTGTAAAAGACACCAGCATAGAAAAGAAGTTATGTACTTACCATAACGTTCCATGTTTGTAGTCCATCTCGCCTATATTCTTGCTGGATGGGTTCGGAGCCGATATTCGGCTATGACTCGGCCTATACTAAAGTTCAAGAGCGTTTTACTGGCTCAAGGCTAGCCCCTATCCCATGGTGCCTCACGGCAATTCCCCAGATCTAGTTTGCAAGAAAGTAATAAATACCTATCAGGTAATAATAATAATAAAGAATCGGTAAAAATACAGGAAGGGATTAGAAACATAATCCATTCCAGGTGGACAATAAAGAGCAAAGTCAGGCAGCCCCAAAAAGAGGTCCATTAGATCCCCCAGAAACGGGAAGGGGGTTGGAGGGAGGGATGCAAAAATATAGGCGAAATGGACTACAAACATGGAACGTTATGGTAAGTACATAACTTCGTTATGTTATATAGTCCTATCTCACCGTAATTCTTGCTGGATGGGACAGCGTCCCTAGCACCTTTATCCCGGGTGGCTCAAGCAAAAAGACTCTTCCACACAGTGGACCCAAAAGATGACCTGTCCTGGGAGGCCAAATCCAATTTGTAATGAGTGACAAACGTATGTGGCCTTGCCCAAGTAGCTGCTGCACAAATAGTATCAATTGGGAGCCTAGATCTAAAGGCGCATGAAGTAGCTACAGCCCTAGTAGAGTGACCTTTAGCTTTTAACGGTAATCATCTACCAGCTTGTTGATAAGCAAAGGATATGCAATCCGAAAGCCATTTTGAAAGAGTAATTTTTGGAACAGGTAAACCTTTCCTTTTGTCAGAAAAGGAAACAAAAAGCTGATAAGATTTCCTGAATTCTTTGGTCCTGTGTATATATAATTTGAGTATCCTGTGGACATCTAGTAGGTGAAGTCTATACTCTGATTTATTAGAGTGGTTTGGAAAAAACACAGGTAGCTCAATGGTAGTATTCAGGTTGTGTTCTGAGCATACCTTAGGGAGAAAGGAAGGGTTTTGTCCTAAGAGAGACTCTATCCTTGTGAAAGATAATGTAAGGAGATCGAATAGTTAGGGACTGAAGTTCCGAGACTCTCCTAGCCGATGTTATAGCTACCAAGAACAGGGTTTTCCATGATAACAATTTTAAGTCTGACGACGAGGATTGTTCAGAGGGTGCAGACATCAAAGATGAGAGGACTAAATTTAAGTCCCAGGGTTCTAAAGGTTGTTTTATTGGGGGCCTAAGATGAAGAACTTTTAAGAAGGATTTACAGATGGAGTGTTGCATGATTGCATTTCCCATGAAACCAAAATGGAAATTGGAAATGGCAGCTAATTGAACTCTAACTGTAGCGGCTGGCGCTCCTTCATGAAAATTTGTTGTTAGGAAGGATAAAATGGATTCTAAAGGAGCTGTATATGGATCTAAGCTCCGGTTCGTAGCCAAAGGGAAAACCTTTTCCATTTGCTAGAATATAGTTTCTGAGTGGAAGGTTTATGGGATGAAATTAGGATGTGTTTGACCGCTGGGGATAAGGGAATGCACCTGGCTATACGTGGAATTGGAGCAGCCATGCAGTCAATTTGATGGTGTGGATGGAGGGGTGGAACTGTCCCGATTGATGAATCAGGAGATCTGGAGATGGATCCAGAATCCATGGTTCCTCCAAAAGGTAGGGCCACAGGAAAGGAAACCAAACTTGTCGAGGCCAGTAAGGAGCAATGAGGATCGAGGTACTCCTCAACTGTCTTGCTTTCTGTATTACTTTGGGTATGAGTGGAAAGGGAGGAAAGGCATAGAAAAGTCCCGGGGGCCAATCGTGAACTAAAGCATCCCTGGGTGACATCCCCTGATGGGGAATGAGGGCAAAGTAGCTGCTGCATTTGGTGTTCAGGTGAAGGGCAAACAGATCGCAGCAAGACTGGCCCCATTTGTGAAAGATCTCTTTCGCAACCATTGGATTTAGGGACCACTCGTGAGGCATCAGAATTGCTCAGCTAAGTTTGTCCGCTATTACATTGGATTTCCCCGGGATATGCATTGCTATCAGGAAGCGTTGAGTATCAATCGCCCATTTCCAAACTCTTAAGGCCTCTCTGCCACGTGGGTAAGACTTGGTTCCCCCTTGTTTGTTTATGTACCACACAACAGACATGTTGTCTGACTGAATCGCAATCGTTCCAGTGGGAAGGTAGCTGTGAAGTTCTTGCAATGCATATAGCACCTCTCTCATCTCCAGAACATTGATGTGTAAGTGGTTCTCGTGGTTTTGCCAAGGACCTTGGACTGTTTTTCCCAGATAATGCCCCCCACCCTATATGGGAAGCGTCCATGGTCAAAACTGCTTTCTTTTGGGGAGGAACAAGTGGACGACCTATGACAGGTTGTTTCGTGTGTAACCACGTTGTCAGACCTCCTTCTCTCCAAAATAGGAGATCTCAAAATAGGAGATACAGCCTCCATGTCAGGCAAAACCTTTGGTACCGAAGACTGTCTCGGAACCGATGGAATAGACTGCACTGAAGATGAAGCAGAGTCGGAACCGGAACTCCTTGGTTCCGACACTTTAGACTTTTTGGTCAGCTCCGAAGTCGGGGCCAATGAATTTCTCTTTGAAGATTTTGGAGCTGCCTGACCAGGTTCCAGCTGTTCCTGGAAGGAACTGGTCATGAGACCCCTGTCAATAAGCTCTCTTCTTTTTATTTAACACTCTTGTACTAAATGCACAAATCCAAAACTCAGAGCTGCTGTTAGTTGAGGTAGGATACTCACGCTAAAACACTAGTAAAACTCAGTCCAAAAAGATGCGTGACTTTCCAATGAGCAATAAAATGAAAGTAGAAATTCAAACAAATAAATCCATGTAAGTTAGCAAATTGTTTATTCCAAACGAGTAAGCGCTTTCGCCAAAGGCTTCTTCAGACTCTTTACACAAACTAAAACTTTGAACATCACTTTTAAAACCAACAAAAGCTTGTGATAGGATCTCTATAATCACATGTTTCCTTCATTTAAAAATACAGTAACCCATTAAACTCAGTTCCATGAATGTTACCTTGTTCAGCTAAGAAAAATACTGGTATATTAAAAGTAAGAACTGAATAGTTCAAAATAAACATACATAAAAAAACATACATAAAAACATACATAAAAAATGCATCGGTGCCCAAACATACATTATATTATATTAAACAATTGAGTATATCTCAGAGCCTTGTCATATTTACTTATCATCTCATGGTGCTTTAGGAAAATCTCGTACTGAACTTTCAGGCAGTATATATCAAAAAAGCCATTTCAGACTTGGTTAGTATAACCCAAACTGCTTGTAATGCACATATTTACAAAGTGTGACTTTAGATATTTCCGTGTTTTACTGGAAGTTCATACTATCCAGAGTAGACTCAGAAACAGTCAACAATTACAGGTGGTTAAAAACTTGTATCACATTAGTTAGGCTATTCTCGTATAAATCAAAAGTTAAAAACAGTTTTCAAAATTACTTATTTTCTGCAGACTCTGAACGCTTTTAAAAATCACAGCACAACAAAGTATTCCTTGCGGCGTATGTGCCTGGTTAATTCTTGAATGCAAAACAAAGAACGCTACTGTGCGTGCCACGTACCATATAGCGTTCATAAAATAAACATTGTGTCTATTTAAAAAAGCCGATTAGGCTTACAACAGGCATAAGTACATGACGAGCTTTTCAATAGCTGTCCATTAGTTCATGCCTTAGTCTCTTCAATCTCCGTTAATAAACAGGGACATTTGACATTTCAGGATGTGAACGTAACTTACAAAAATGTGGGTGGAAGAATGCTTCAACAATAAACGAAGCAACAAATCGTCTATATGGAAACAGAGCAATATCTTAATAATTAACTTGACTCTCGTACAGATCCACAATGGTGGAAATAAGCACACTGACTTAAGCAACCATTAATTGCACTTTATAATTGTTACATCCTTGATACCCAAATTTAAAATATAGACATTGTGAAATGTTAAAACTCTTATGTGGTGAAGCGGAAAATATAGGGAAGGAATACATGAGGGGGAAGGGGAAAATGGGAAGTATTTTGGCACATATATTCTGTTAATCCCGAATGGCATCCTGAGGTGTCTTACATTAGTTTTATAAACAGTACTTTTCAATACTAAATATATGTGTGCAAAGATTCATTTCTTATGACAAATGTTGAAAGTATATGAAATGCCTACAATATGTCTGAGTATATAGATAGGTCATCTACACCATGGTCATAATGTTGTGAGGAAAATGTACCTAACTAATGTGGAATTTAGAACAGTTAGTGGGAGATCTCTTTACCTGCGTAATCTTCTACTTTTCAAAATGGCTTTATTTGGATTTTATCGTTAAGGCCTGGTGGTTTATCGGACCTTAATCTTATGATCCATCTTGTTTCTTGTTCTAAAGTTCTGTTAATTATATCACCACCTCTGAATCCTTCATACACACATTGAATGGCACAGAACTTAAAGGAATGACTGGTACCAGTTGAACTTTTATGTCTAGCCAATGCATTGGTTTCTGTACCTACTCTAAGGTGATGCGTGTGTTCCCTAATCCTCTCCTTAAATGATCTATTTGTTTTCCCTATGTAGTAACTATTACATCCTAAACATTTAGCCATATATATGACATTTTACTTTTACAGTTGGTGTTAGTGTTAAAATTGTAAATGCGTCCTGTAGTAGGGTGCTCAAAACTAGTTTCTTTATTAATATAAATACATTGATTGCAATGACCACAGGGTACTGTGTTTCTATTCACTGTCAACCTGTTAACTAGTGGATGTCTTGGTCTACATAGGATACTCTTCAGATTGGGAAGGTTTTATAAGCTATACGAGGTGTGGGGCCAGCAATCTCACTAACTTCTATATCTGAATTCAAAATACCCCAGTGTTTCTTCATAATGCTTTTCACTTGCAGGCTCATTTTACTAAAAGTAAGGTTAGCTCTAACTTCATTCCTAGGGAACCTGAGCTAGTGGTCATTGCTTCATGTGCCATAAAATATGGTTTCGCAGTACTTGTTCTTAAGGTCTCCACTGTGTTAATAGTGTCTAATATTTCTTTTCTTTGTAACCTCTCTCCAGAAATCTCTCCTTCATGTCCTCTATTCCTGAAACATAAGTTTCTTGTTGTGGATTCAATCTAGATACCCTCATAAATTGTCCTTTAAGGACGTTTTGAAATACATGGCGGGATGCATACTTTGTCTATGTAATATATTGTTTCTTTGGCAATCTTTCCTATAAATAGTTGTGTTGATCATACCATTGGTCATTCTAAATACTTCCACGTCCAAAATGGAAGATTGCTAACTGAGAAGTTTGCAGTAAATTTTAAGAAGTCCGTGGTATTGTCCAAGTAAGAAACAAAGTTTAATAGGGAGGGTTCATCTCCAAGCCATATAAAAAGAGGTCGTCCACAAAACGACAGTACATTGCAGCATGTTCTATAAATGATAGATTATTGAAGAGAAAATATCTTCCCATCTGGCCATGACTAGGTTGGCGTAGCTATTTGCACATGATGTGCCCATAGCCACGCCATCCTTCTGTAAGTAAATGACTTCTTCAAATGCAAAGACATTATTAGTTAATATAGTCTCTAATAGCAGGGTCACAAGGTCAATCTTTCTATCAGTGAAGTCTGAATGTGCTTTCAAATATTCAGTGATCAGTCTTATTCCTACGTCATTGGGGATCACTGTGAATAAGCTAACCACATCAAGTGTCACAAAGAAAAAATGTTGGTTCGTATCCAATGAGTGAGTTTGAGAATATAGGTCTAAAAGAAATTGCTTACTATCTTTCAGGATCTTCTTATTACCATTAACTAACGGTCTAAGTACACTCTCTAGATAAATAGATAGGGGTTCTGTTACCCACCCTTGACCTGCAACAATAGGTCTAAATGGTGGGTCTCTGCTGTTCTTATGGACTTTAGGAAGTCCCTGTATGATCGGTATAGTGGGATTGTTCACCTTTAGGTATCCATACAGCTCTTGTGTTATGTCATGCGATAGTACCAGGTCATCTAGGGTATTGTAAACACTAAAGACCATGTTATTTAAATTAGCCTTAGTTACTTTTGTATATGTAGTTGTATCTTCAAGCATCTGAAACATTTTATTTGCATAGTAAGTATAGTCCATAATGACAACCGGTCCTCCTTTATCTGCTGGTCTTATTACAATAGAACTATCTGGTTTGTTAACAGGTGTGGTTAAGGTAGTATTCCTGAAACTTTTACCTGTTACACCTGATGGTCTCTGAGATCCATTTAAATCAGAATTGAAGTGTGAGTTCGGTGTCATTTCCCTGGGCCAAGTGAAAACATTATTATTTCTAAAATCTCGTAAATCCCTGGTAATTTTTACTTTTTTCTGGTCTAACATCCGTTTCTCTAAAAATAACACATCTTCTATAACTTTTCTTAGTTTACTCATACATATTTCATTATTACTATATTTGCATTCAAAATCTTTAAACAAATTGTTAACAACCAATCTCAATCTCTCCTCTTCAGGTAGGTGAAATTCAATCAAAAGTTTCATATAGCTAAAACTCAACTCAAGGTTGAGTTGCTGCCAACGATATAGAAGATCTGGCAGTGAAGTACCAGAGGTGGGCATTTTAGTACTCTTAGCCCACGAGGTATGATTTGCTTATTTAAACATACTTCAAAATAATGTCTCTGAACTTGTAGTTTGATTAATTTAGTAAACACAGTCTCTAATTCATGTAAGTCTTTGGAAACATCCAAGTTAGTCATACCTAACTGAGTATCAGTTCCTCCATCTACGACTGGATTAAAGTCCATGAGTAGGTTTGTACTCCCAGAGACACAAGTCTTAAATCTGTCCAGGACACTTGAAGTAGGTTCTAACACTCTCGGTACATAAGGCAGTTCAATATTCACAATACTTTCATTCGCCATCCTCACTCTCTGCAGCTCTGACAAAAGTAAAAAGTAAATGCACAAATCCAAAACTCAGAGCTGCTGTTAGTTGAGGTAGGATACTCACGCTAAAACACTAGTAAAACTCAGTCCAAAAAGATGCGTGACTTTCCAATGAGCAATAAAATGAAAGTAGAAATTCAAACAAATAAATCCATGTAAGTTAGCAAATTGTTTATTCCAAACGAGTAAGCGCTTTCGCCAAACCCGACTATAGAGGTATTTGGGAATGTAGTGGAAGATGAAATATATAGAAGTCATCAAGAGAATAAACCATCCAAACATGGACGTAATTTAAACTATAAACAAAGGCAAGCTTTGAATTCATTGAGAAATGACAGGTCTATTGTAATAAGACCAGCAGATAAAGGAGGACCGGTTGTCATTATGGACTATACTTACTATGCAAATAAAATGTTTCAGATGCTTGAAGATACAACTACATATACAAAAGTAACTAAGGCTAATTTAAATAACATGGTCTTTAGTGTTTACAATACCCTAGATGACCTGGTACTATCGCATGACATAACACAAGAGCTGTATGGATACCTAAAGGTGAACAATCCCACTATACCGATCATACAGGGACTTCCTAAAGTCCATAAGAACAGCAGAGACCCACCATTTAGACCTATTGTTGCAGGTCAAGGGTGGGTAACAGAACCCCTATCTATTTATCTAGAGAGTGTACTTAGACCGTTAGTTAATGGTAATAAGAAGATCCTGAAAGATAGTAAGCAATTTCTTTTAGACCTATATTCTCAAACTCACTCATTGGATACGAACCAACATTTTTTCTTTGTGACACTTGATGTGGTTAGCTTATTCACAGTGATCCCCAATGACGTAGGAATAAGACTGATCACTGAATATTTGAAAGCACATTCAGACTTCACTGATAGAAAGATTGACCTTGTGACCCTGCTATTAGAGACTATATTAACTAATAATGTCTTTGCATTTGAAGAAGTCATTTACTTACAGAAGGATGGCGTGGCTATGGGCACATCATGTGCAAATAGCTACGCCAACCTAGTCATGGCCAGATGGGAAGATATTTTCTCTTCAATAATCTATCATTTATAGAACATGCTGCAATGTACTGTCGCTTTGTGGACGACCTCTTTTATATGGCTTGGAGATGAACCCTCCTATTAAACTTTGTTTCTTACTTGGACAATACCACGGACTTCTTAAAATTTACTGCAAACTTCTCAGTTAGCAATCTTCCATTTTGGACGTGGAAGTATTTAGAATGACCAATGGTATGATCAACACAACTATTTATAGGAAAGATTGCCAAAGAAACAATATATTACATAGACAAAGTATGCATCCCGCCATGTATTTCAAAACGTCCTTAAAGGACAATTTATGAGGGTATCTAGATTGAATCCACAACAAGAAACTTATGTTTCAGGAATAGAGGACATGAAGGAGAGATTTCTGGAGAGAGGTTACAAAGAAAAGAAATATTAGACACTATTAACACAGTGGAGACCTTAAGAACAAGTACTGCGAAACCATATTTTATGGCACATGAAGCAATGACCACTAGCTCAGGTTCCCCTAGGAATGAAGTTAGAGCTAACCTTACTTTTAGTAAAATGAGCCTGCAAGTGAAAAGCATTATGAAGAAACACTGGGGTATTTTGAATTCAGATATAGAAGTTAGTGAGATTGCTGGCCCCACACCTGATAGCTTATAAAAACCTTCCCAATCTGAAGAGTATCCTATGTAGACCAAGACATCCACTAGTTAACAGGTTGACAGTGAATAGAAACACAGTACCCTGTGGTCATTGCAATCAATGTATTTATATTAATAAAGAAACTAGTTTTGAGCACCCTACTACAGGACGATTTACAATTTTAACACTAACACCAACTGTGAAAGTAAAATGTCATATATATGGCTAAATGTTTAGGATGTAATAGTTACTACATAGGAAAACAAATAGATCATTTAAGGAGAGGATTAGGGAACACACGCACCACCTTAGAGTAGGTACAGAAACCAATGCATTGGCTAGACATAAAAGTTCAACTGGTACCAGTCATTCCTTTAAGTTCTGTGCCATTCAATGTGTGTATGAAGGATTCAGAGGTGGTGATCTAATTAACAGAACTTTAGAACAAGAAACAAGATGGATCATAAGATTAAGGTCCGATAAACCACCAGGCCTTAACGATAAAATCCAAATAAAGCCATTTTGAAAAGTAGAAGATTACGAGGTAAAGAGATGTCCCACTAACTGTTCTAAATTCCACATTAGTTAGGTACATTTTCCTCACAACATTATGACCATGGTGTAGATGACCTATCTATATACTCAGACATATTGTAGGCATTTCATATACTTTCAACATTTGTCATAAGAAATGAATCTTTGCACACATATATTTAGTATTGAAAAGTACTGTTTATAAAACTAATGTAAGACACCTCAGGATGCCATTCGGGATTAACGGAATATCTGTGCCAAAATACTTTCCATTTTCCCCGTTGCCCTCATGTATTCCTTCCCTATATTTTCCGCTTCACCACATAAGAGTTTTAACATTTCACAATGTCTATATTTTAAATTTGGGTATCAAGGATGTAACAATTATAAAGTGCAATTAATGGTTGCTTAAGTCAGTGTGCTTATTTCCACCATTGTGGATCTGTACGAGAGTCAAGTTAATTATTAAGATATTGCTCTGTTTCCATATAGACGTTTTGTTGCTTCGATTATTGTTGAAGCATTCTTCCACCCACATTTTTGTAAGTTACGTTCACATCCTGAAATGTCAAATGTCCCTGTTTATTAACGGAGATTGAAGAGACTAAGGCATGAACTAATGGACAGCTATTGAAAAGCTCGTCATGTACTTATGCCTGTTGTAAGCCTAATCGGCTTTTAAATAGACACAATGTTTATTTTTATGAACGCTTTGGTACGTAAGTACCTACAGTAGCGTTCTGTGTTTTGCATTCAAGAATTCACCAGCCACATACGCAAGGAATACTTTGTTGTGCTGTGATTTTTAAAAGCGCTTCAGAGTCTGCAGAAAATAAGTAATTTTGAAAAACTGTTTTAACTTTTGATTTATACGAGAATAGCCTAACTAATGTGATACAAGTTTTTAACCACCTGTAATTGTTGACTGTTTTACGAGTCTACTCTGGATAGTATGAACTTCCAGTAAAACACGGAAATATCTAAAGTCACACTTTGTAAATATGTGCATTACAAGCAGTTTGGGTTATACTAACCAAGTCTGAAATGGCTTTTTTGATATATACTGCCTGAAAGTTCAGTACGAGATTTTCCTAAAGCACCATGAGATGATAAGTAAATATGACAAGGCTCTGAGATATACTCAATTGTTTAATATAATATAATGTATGTTTGGGCACCGATGCATTTTTTATGTATGTTTTTTTATGTATGTTTTTTTATGTATGTTTATTTTGAACTATTCAGTTCTTACTTTTAATATACCAGTATTTTTCTTAGCTGAACAAGGTAACATTCATGGAACTGAGTTTAATGGGTTACTGTATTTTTAAATGAAGGAAACATGTGATTATAGAGATCCTATCACAAGCTTTTGTTGGTTTTAAAAGTGATGTTCAAAGTTTTAGTTTGTGTAAAGAGTCTGAAGAAGCCTTTGGCGAAAGCGCTTACTCGTTTGGAATAAACAATTTGCTAACTTACATGGATTTATTTGTTTGAATTTCTACTTTCATTTTATTGCTCATTGGAAAGTCACGCATCTTTTTGGACTGAGTTTTACTCTTGTACTAAAAGCGTGACAGAAGGTGCAAGGTTCCTGTAAATGGGCTTCGCCCAGACAATATACGCAACTGGTGTAGCTGTCTGTAAGAGACATTTTCTGCGCACACCTGTCACAAATTTTTGAAGCCTGGACGATGATCCTTATGACCCTTATCTTTATCTTTAGACATAGTTAAAGACTAAAAAAATAAAGGTGTAAGGAAGAAGAAAAGTTTTTTTTTTATTTATAACATTCACACACACACACACACACACACACACACACACACACAGTGAGGAAAGGCCCTCTAACTTAAACAGGCACTACGGCCCTCTAATTTAAATGGGCCGTACAGTCCTAAGGAGGGAATAAGGGTTGAAAACTTTCAAAAAACAGACGCACAATACAGAAGAAACTACTAAGATATATATATATATGACAGAAAAAGGTGATAGAAAAGGACTGAATAAAGTAAAAAATCATTCTACTTAGCCAACGAGCCAGTAAGACAACCTCGAAGCTTTCGTGGCAAATGAGATCTGGGGAATTGCCGTGAGGCATCATGGGATAGGGGCTAGCCTCGAGCCGATTAAACGCTCTCGAGCTTTAGTATAGGCCAAGTCGGTCCAGCAAGAATTACGGTGAGATAGGACTACATAACATTAAACCTCTCTGAAGAAAAAAATACATGCAAACGATGAAGCATGTACAGATCGTATCCCGATTTAGTGAAAATACCAAATGCAAATCACATGCATGGATAGTAAAACTAAAAAAAAAAACTAAATCTGAATTTATTTACAAAGTGATAACATCACACAATCATTGTATAATAACATCAATACATGGTTAGGGTGACAGTTATGCTGTGGTACATTCACTTTTGTTGTACTATGTCACGCAAATGACTGACAATATTTTTGAGCAAACCAAAGCATAACACACCTTAACTACTTATTAATGTTGCACTGTGCATGTGCAGAACTTCACTTGTGTACTAGCAGGGTACGCTAGGTGCAAGCAGTTCCTGTAAGGAAAAAATGCATGTCTGGAATCTAAGTATTCCTTAATGCTATTCTGCATGCAATTTACATCAAGGCAAACACATAGCACAGGTCAATGACATTTGCTCATAGATGTAAGGGTCTCTTCTGTTCAGAAAACAGAAGACATTAATTGAAAAAAGGTGGAAAGGCAATTGAGGGGCACCAGGTGAGTGCATACAGAAGCACAGCAAATATATACATTGTATTTAAAAGCAATACTTGAGGCTGTGAAGTTTTTTTAATATTGCTGCTGTACAAATGTAGACATACAAACAGTATTACATCCATATGATAGACTCTTACTCAGATGAGTTAACTTACCTTGACAAAATGAGAGTTCTTCATTTAGATAAGCTGATTCATGTAGTGTACAGACTCAGGAAAATCAGTGTTTCAAAACAGGTTGAGAGTCATAATGAAGTGAGCTTGTCAGGAAAAGAGGGCCTTTGACCTTTGGGATTCTGTCTAATTTATCCTGAAATCTCCCTTTATTAGCCCTTCTACCTTGTGGGGTTATTTTTTTGTCTCCTAACAAAAGATCCTGCTTTTCATGGGTAATTCTTCTGGAACTCAGGGACAGAAGAACGGAAAATCTTCTCAAATCTTGCAGTACCTTCCCCTTATACTGCAGGATTTCAAAAAGTTCTGCAGCAGCAGAACCAAACAAATGCTTCCTATCTGGAGTATGATACAACAATTTGGCCTTAACAGCCTGTGGTAGGGACAGAAGTCTTAGCCAAGAATATCTACAGAGAACTGACCCAGATGCAGCTGCACTAAGAGGATGCAAATGTTGCATCATAACTGCACTTGGTAAGAGTGTTGAGCCACTTGAGAGGCAAAGCTAAGCAAAGATAAGGCTGAGAATGTGTTCTCAGCTTCAGGAATATCACGGAGTACTTCTCCCAGATTAGAAAGAAGGAATAACGGATATCTTGTCATGTGGGTTTGACAGTTAATAGCCCTAAAGGCCAAGGCAGCAGGGGGAGTGGCAAAGACTAAATCCAAGATACAACACCAAAAATCACCAGCAATTAGTAGAAAGAATGATTCAGGCTCCTCAAGGTTCACACTCTATTACAAAACTGAGAATTAAGCACTTTTGTCCCCTAAAGCCATTTTTCTTGAAGGTGCTGTACATTTAAGTCAAATTAGAGACAATGAAAGACCTTGTACCAGCACACAAGCTGGTTATCACAAAACAAATGGGTTTGATTCTGAAAATGTAAATGTCCTTTTGGAAAGACTGTTAAAAAATTCTGTTTTTCAAAAGAGGTTGTGAATGATGTGATACAGCCTAACATTAACAACAGTAAAAATGGGGAACAAGAAGCCTTCAATTCTTTAAAAGACTTAATATACCATTTTGAAAAAAGACTATTTAAACTAAATTCTTTGCAAGTAGACACTGCTTATTTAAATTGTTGTACCACAAGGTTTAAGGCTGTTTAAATTTCCTTTTGGCATTAATTATAATGAAGAAATTTTGCATGATTTCAGTAACATTTTTTGATGAAACTTGTGTTGGGATTGATAAAAAAAAAACTTTTATTATGAAAGACAAAGTGAACATGTAGCACAGGAGATTGAGAGGCCTGATGCAAAAATCAAACAGGATCCATTGTTTTTTCAACATAAGGATTTGTATTTCAAGATATTAGATAAAGTGGAGAGATGAATAAATCTTTTTCATAAGGAAATAAAATTAGAAAGAGATATTAAACAGTATGAAAGTAAAAAGGTCTCTCCAGTAGCAAATATCTTGAATTCTAGTTCCAGGAATGCTTATATACCTAGTTATAGTGAAGTACTGAGGGGTTTGAATGAAAACAATGAAAGTATAGACAGTTATCATGCAGCAGCTCAGGATTTTCAGACAGTTCGTCACTCGGAGAGACTGGCCCACAAGTATACGGATCAGGGGGAGTACAATATACATTATCCACAACCCCAGAGGAGGAATGTATACAGGAATATGAACAATTCAGTAATTAAACATAACTGCGGTGGTAGTGCTGCGGTAGCGTTGTCGCCTCACAGTAAGACGTTGTCCTGTTCGATTCTCAGCTAGAGTGTCTTCTGTGTGGAGACATGCGTGAATGGGCGTACCTTCGTTGAAGGTTGTGCGTCAGGACCAGCAACTCAGCACGTAAAAATCTAATGCCAATCATTAGCGGACCGGAGTTCCGCTTTGGCGACCCCTAACCGGGAAAAGCCGAAAGACACAACAACAACAGTAATTAAACATAAATGAGAATGATATAATACATAAAGAGAATGGTTTCATAATATACAGCTATACTGACAGAATTATTATACCCGAGTATTTCAACTTATTGTCCAAAGGTATTAAATTTCTCCCTGAAGGGAAAGGAAATTTAGTGGATAATATTACTGAATTAAAAATGTATGTTAGGAAGTTGAACTTTGATATATACTTCTCAGAGCAAAATTCAAGGATGCTAGAAGGTAATAGAGGCAATTTAGCAATACCTAGAAAAAACAGTACATTTAATCCACCTCTACATCCTTGTTGGATACATCTGAAAAAACAGTTATGGAAGATATATATAATATTTATGAGAAAGCTAGAAAAAACTTATTTGGAACCTTACCAAGAAGGTGTATGAAATATTGGGGGAATTTAGGAAGGACGAAACTTTATGTATCATGACCCCCCGACAAAGGAGGAGAAATGGTATTATTTAATACAATGGATTACATAAATAAGATGCAGAAACTATTGTTTGATGAAGAAACGTATACAGTCTCTAGAAATCAGACTAACATATCTTATTCACAAATAGATTCATACCTGGAAGAATATTTATTAAATGGGAAAATAGATGTAGAACTATATAACTTTCTAAATAGAAAGGATCCTACCATTCTCAATTTTTTTGGAATTACAAAAATTCACAAAAATGTAGAGAAACCACCATTTAGGCCCATTGTGGCGGCAAGGGGTTCAAAGATACGCCCCCTAGCAGTATTAGTGAACTCCTGGATACAACATGTAGTTAAAAAGTACCCCACTTAGTTCAACATTCATGGGAATTTCTAGGTCTTTTTAAGAATGAAATCTGGCAAAAGGGACTTGGTTTTCCTTACAATAGATATAAAATATCTTTCACTGTGATTCCCAAGGTTGAAGGACTACGTTTCTTTGAGGAAGCCTTGTTTCAATATTCAGATTTGGGGCAGGAACAGATAACACTCATTTGTGAGCTCATCAGTTTGATCTTGGAAAATAACTATTTTTTCGAAGGAGAATATTTTCAGCAAACCAAAAGATGTAGCAATGGGGGCAGATTGTGCCCCCATGTATGCAAACATAGTACTTATGGGTTAGGAGACCACATTTATGCTCAATTGCCCCTTTTGGAATAGAATAAAACTATATTCAAGATTTTTAGATGACATATTTATTCTTTGGAAAGGTACGTGTGAGAAGTCAATAAATTTGCCCAATATCTAGGAAATACAAAATAATTTTTAAAATTTACCCATCAATATAAAGACTGATATTAATTATTTATGCACACACATACCCCATTACAATGATGGGTTTAAGTCAAGTGTATAGAAAAGACACACTTTGCAACTCTTATCTATACTTCAGAAGTAGTCATCCTATAATACAAAAAAAGAGCATAGTAAGAGGGTAGACTGTTAGAGTTGCAAGGATGACATCACATAGAGAAGATGTATGGGAAGAGTAGGAAAAAAATAGGGATATGTTTCAGAAGAGAGGACACCCTGAAAATTGGTTGTTGTAAATAACAAGAGAAGTATATGAGAAATGGGATACTATATTTAAACCACTCCTGGGTGCAGTGGCGGCTGGTGATTTCAAATTAAAGGAGGGCTGCAGGAGACAGCTGAATGGGTGGGGCCAATGGGATGGGGTGTGGCCAACTAGAAAGGGGTGGGGCTATGCTCAAAACCACAACAACTGGAACTTTAAATACGCTGCCCTGGGTGCCAAACAGTCATTACGAGAGTCCAATCAAGACAAAATGAAGTGTAGAAGAAAAAAATATTTCAATGCATTGGCTAGATGACAACTTAATTAATATCCAGATGGAAACAGGTTGTGAGGCATGAAAAAATAAATTACTTTTTAAATACATTACTGGAATGCCAGTCAAAATCAAGTATAAAAAAACAAGCAGCACTCAACTCAAACCACTACTCCTTGCACTGCAGTTCTAATTATAAATTTATATTCAGCTTTATAAAATTACCAAGTAACATTCTGAAAGTAGCAATCTCTGTGATATCCCCACTTGTAAAAATGTTTCTTATCCAAAAGACCTGCTGCCTGACGCAACTATCTACTTGTTTCATGAGGAAGACATGATCAAAGTAAAAAATGAACAGCAAACAAGAAACAAGCTCAAGAAAAATTGCTTAACGGATTCCTGCACAAGTTATGGACAACACATGATAGATTGGCATTCTGTTTAGTTTACGGGTAAAGCCTGTAAAGATGACTGCAAGTCTCCAACAAAAGATGACTGCAAGTCTTCAACAAATGTAATAAGCATCTGAAAATACTGTAATCATGTCCTTTTATTACAAATACTGTCATATGCATTTCAATACCCAAGGCTTATACATTATCTAGTTATGTAAATATTCTCTGCATGGCAACAACGAAAAGGCTTTCAAAGGTATTAATTCTTTAACAGTATGCTTATTAAAGCTTACTTGCATCTTACAATCTCCGACAAGCTTACCTGATGGTCATTAAATCACTGCTACTTAAACAGAGCAACAGGGCACTGTGACAGCATGCATTTTCTGAATAATAAGACGCATAAATCAACAGTATAAAAATATGACAGAAAACCAGAACATTCTGCAAAATCAAGGACAGATGAAAAGCCACGGTTGTACTTGTGGTCTACCTTGGATGGGGGAATACTCTGCACACACACACACACACACACACACACACACACACACACACACACACACACACACACACACACACACACACACTGCATAACTGCTCCTTGCCTTCCTTGGACACATCCAGAGCCACTACAATGGGGAGTGGGGTGCAACAAGTATGTCACAATTTGAAATGTCTCTGGCCAACGGTGATGGCTCTGACACTCGTACCTCTCAAATTCAGAGCAGGAAATCTGGACAAAGCCATACATACAACTAGAAGTGGGACACATGCCTAAAAATAAGGACAATTTTAAAATATTGCTCTTATTAACTTAGATAATAGAACAGTAGTAGGTCTTGCATTAGTACAAATTATCTGAAGGGTATGAAATTTGAAACTCAAATGTCTGACATTAACTTCAGTCTTTAATGACTTGCCACTAATTTGCCAGAAAACCAAAATTTTATGAAAAACAAACCAAAAATGTGATGCAAAAATATAAAATTGCCACACAATACAGCTGGAAACCTGTCAAAATGGGACAACTTTTTAATATTAACATTGTTAACTTGAGCAGCTAACAAAATAAGAGCATCTACATGCATTTCTGAAATAAAAGTAATCTATAACTCTGATTATTACAGTTATATATAATTGTAAACCCTCCACATTTTCTTCCAAAATTGCCATTTTGAGGAGGGATTATTAGGGGAGAGCAACATTCTGAGCCAAAATTGGGGACAATTGAGAGGTTTGGATATTCCTAATTTTACAAAGTGATTTGCACATACCTCTCAACCTCTTAATACAGGAAATCTGGACAAGGCCAAATATATTGGGGGAACATATAAACACTACTAAAATTTGCTCTTTTATAAACTTAAGACAGTTGATAGAATAACAGGTCTTGCATTAGCATGCATTTCTCTGAAAGTTATGACATCTTAAACTCAATGTCTGTCACTTAGTGACTTCATTCCTAAATGATTTGCTAGAAAACCACAAATTTTATGAGGAACAAACCAAAATAAGAAGCAAATATCTATTCATTCTGCAAAAATATGGACAACTGAGAGATATAGTTCAACCGGGGCTGTCTGAGTTTGCTACACTTCCCCTCCCCTCACAAAATCATGGTTGAATGAAACCTCCCCCCTGCAGCCATTCCAATGCCCCATTCCTTGATTATTTTGCCCCATTTACTATAAACAATGTAATGTGCATACTGCTTTACTTCTACGATGATTTAGATTTCATTTGAAAGTTTTATTTTGCATTTTACAGCACAAACCCTAATAGATATCTGTTAAACAAAGCAATGCAGTCTCACAATGAAAATCGACTTAGCATTAAAACTTCTCTGCCCTTGAAACTCACATGCATTGAAACCCACATTCAAAGAAAATACATTTTGCTAGAGGCAGATAAAGATTAACTTTGGGCTGTTTTCAAACTCATAGGCCCCTTGAACATGAAACATACACATGCTCTTTGATACACCCTCCTGACTGTATTACATTATGTTCCTTGTACAATACAGTACAGTTGTTAGGGGGCATTTTAAATTTATTGTTTTGAACATTTTTCCAGTAAACAATGAAACTAAATGCATGCGCCAATGACAAAACTGCCCAATTCAGTACATTATCATAAAAAGTCTACACAACCTTCTATAGTCCACCAGTATCAGTAAATATGCACAATCTCTGAAATAGTAAAATCCACATAAAAAATCTGTAACTAATAAAGAGGTTGCTGCTAGCAAACAACTTTATATGTCATTGTTTCATCTACAAATACAGTGCCTGTTGCCCATGAAGAATAAATTGCCTATGTTGCATGCATTAATAAAATGATAAGCTAGTAATACCGCAACAGGGAATGGATGGCAAACTGATAACAGGTTCATAGTTACTAGGTATCTTTGCCAAAAAGGACTGTAGCATCCACCCCTTTACAACACACTACAGTATCAGCAATGCATCTACCTACTGTGGGAGTAGAACCCACAGTCTTCTGCATCAAAAGCAAGTACACTACCTGTTGTGCTATTAACAATGCAAGCAGATTTAGCATAAGCAGCACTAAACTTTTGTTCCTCTGCAGCTCTCAGCTCCTTGTAAAATCTACTCGACACTCAGCTGTATCTCTGAACTTTGCAACACAAGAAATCTGGAAAAAGCCAAAATTTATTGGGGGGGGGACAAAAGGCCAAACACCAGGGACACATTTTAAACATTGCTTGTATAATGTTGGAAAGTTGCTAAAATAAAATGCTGTGTAACCACCATACATTTCACTGTCACGTCTTGAACCCAGGGGACCCTGTGCAAAACAGTCAGAGAAACATACCACTATGCCAAATCAGCTGAAACAGAGGAAGACAAACTTAAATGGCTACCATTTAGTGAATTCAGTTCTCACCATAGCTGTCAACCTCTTAGCAAAAAACACCTGAACAAAGCCAATAATGTGGGAATACAGCTGCCAAACATATTCAGTGAATTCAGTTCTCACCATAGCTCTCAACCTCTTAGCAAAAAAATTGTGGATAAAGCCAGTAATGGGGGGAATACAGCCCCCAAACATTCAGTGAATTCAGTTCTCACCATAGCTCTCAACCTTAGCACAAAATAAGTGGACAAGGCCAATAATGGGGGAATACAGTCCCAAAAAACATGGGCAAATTTCAAATATCCATGTTATAAACTTAGACAATTGCTAGGATAAAAAGGTTGTTTTACCATGTACTTTCTGAAGAATATGAAGTCTGAAATTCAAATGCCTGTTATTTTTAAACATTTGTTAACCAGAAAACTAGTCTGACTTGGAACAAAACAAAGCCAATTTTCAGCAGAGCAGGGAGAAACACTCCAGAAACATCTTTGTAAGGGATGGGAGGACATGCAGACTCCACACAGAAGGCACCCCAGCCAAGAATCAAACCAGAGACCCTCTAGCTGTCAGGTAACAATGCTACCAGTGCACCACTGCACTACAAACCTTTGCAAGGAAAACTGAAGATACAGAAACCACAGATTTTATGAGGAACAGAACAAATATGAGGCAAAAATCTGCAATATTTTACAAATAGTGGTGGGTACAGAATTCAGGTCCTTGCCACCTGCATCCAAGGTACAGGGTTCAAGCCTGAGTATCTCTACCCATCACTATGTGCTAACAGGGGCATTACACACACGCACACACAACACCCTTACCTCTCTCCTGATTGAAGCAGCAAAGCTCCATTGTCCCGAACGAGCTCGACCGACTTCAACGCTTCCATGCACGCCACTCCACCATTGTTTGGAAACCTGTGCTTGACTGCAATGCTTCAAAGTCAACTTACCTCTCTCCTGATTGGTCCTGCACTCCCTGTGAGAGCTTCGATTGGTCCTGTCTGTGGATCAAGCAGTCCAGAGCTCCTCTGTTTTGTGTGGTCATCTACTGCACAGATTCCTGGGCATCTGTGGGGCAGTCTGAGTGTGTCTGCGCATGTGCAGAAGTCCGGTACTCGTAAAAAAAAATTTTTTTTTAATTTTATGTTTCACAATTTTTATTTCATTTGTTTCTAGGTGGGAGGGCTGCAGTCCTACAGTCTGATAGCACGAGCCACCCCTGCCTGGGTGTGGGTTTAGAAAAAATCAGCAGTACACCACTTGTCATTAAAGAACTGCATAAAAAGGCATGTATACTTGAATACAATCATTTGACTGGTAGTATTAAAAAAATCCCTTCAAAAGATCTGGAACATTTTTAGGGTGAACAATGACGTGCTGGACAAGGTGGGGGAAAGACCAAGATTTACAGGAGCCAATTTTAAAAGACTGTTGGAGCATAAAATACACTTAAGAACAACTACTGACTGTGGAACAAAACCATGTGCTGCCTGTCAACAATGTCCATATATAAATCAGAAAATGTGTATAATAACACTGAGTAACAGACTGAAAAGTGAAATAATATTTCAGAAGGGTAATTGTGCCACTAATACAGTGGTATACCTAGCTACCTGTTTGACATGTACTACTTGTTATATAGGTAAGACAGAGCACCCCCTCAAGAATAGAATATATGAACATTGAAATTATATAAAAAATAAGAAGCAAAATAATGCATTATTTAAGCATTCTCAAGATTGCTTAAATTTAAAAAAAAATTGTGTTTGGTACTGTGGAGCATGTAAAGCCTGAACCTGGGGGTAGTGACTGGAGACATTAAAGAAAAAAGAAACACAGTGGCAGAACAGGCTGGCAGCTATGTCCCCCACCCCCCAGGGATAAATGATGTTATATCTATTGTTCCTATGCTACATGAAAGAAAAAATAAATTTTAAACCAATATTTTTTGCTTAACATAATATTTCAATACATGAATATATATAACAGTACCAAAGTTTGTATGTTTTTTGATATTGACTGCTTGCATTTAAAAAATAAGAGGGTGGATTTGCATACTTGTGTTGCAGTTTTGTGACATCTACTGTGGTTAAGAGAGTTGCCTATCATGTTTTAAATGGTATATAAATTTGCTTTCAGATGGTTGTTTATTATTTTTATGAAGTCTCTGTTCTAGGAGACGAAAGCACGTAATTCTCAGTTTTGTAATAAAGAGTGAGAACCTTGAGGAGCCTGAATCGTTTTTTTCTACTAATTAATGAGTGGCAACCATTTTCTGGTCAGGATCAGAAGAAGGGATTTTATACTGGACATTTTGTTCATCAGAAACTTTCTAAAACCTATCAGGTTTCTTAAGGGCAGGGGACTAATATTCAAGATTCAGTGCCCTGAAGAGATTCCAGAACAGCAGGAATAGCAGAGGGCTTAGGATACCCATCTGCAACATGGAATAGTATCTCCGTTGGGCATTAGATATTTAGATATATGGGATCTTTAATACCTACCTAAGCTGCAACCAACTCAGGCAGACAGGATCTCAGTTTAACATTTTATCTGAAGGAATGCAGCACCTCCCAAATGCTGCACTTTCATGTCCATAGTGAAATAAGAATCCAAGCAGATGGTGTGCTGATCTTAGTGGCATCAGTGGCCAATATGTGATCTGCAGAGCCACTGACAAAGTCGGTGGCTCAACGGGACTCTCCACTTTAACATGCTTCCTTAGAATTTCGTCTTCGAATTCCTCATTAAATATCCCTCTGAAAACGTCTTTCTATTCCACAATATCTTTAAAGCTAAACACAGCTTCTTTATTTAATACAGGCACTATATCATGTAATTTGTGATAATATATCTCCTTTTTCCTTCTAAGCAATTTTCCATTCACAGTACAAACAGCAAATGGCACGAAAACTATCGCCTAGTTTCCCACTGACACTCTCCTGAATTCTCACTTTATTCCTTGTTATAGACTTGACACGTCTAGAGGTAGAATAGATCATTGCATTTCTTTCTAAACTGGCTTTGTTTCAGTCTTTCTTGCACTTGCATCAGATTCTACAACACCTTGCACTAAAACATTTCTATATTCCAATAAAGCTAAGTCTGAATCAGTGTCATCTAGGTTTGCCTAAAGAGTTTCAAACCTAGTTTACAAAGAACTAAGGAGCCATTCCTTTGAAGATGATCCTGTAAAGAGAACTATTTCCTGCCTAATCAGCTCAAGACCAAATCCTGGGAGACTTCTGGAAAGGCGTTCACTCCCAGCACCATCCAGACATCCTTCCAACCTGCCAGACACACATTATTTGGTGACAGCTGAACTACAACCAGAGTACTTTACCACCGTCTTGTGTTCTTATTGTATCCAGTTCTACCATCTTGAGTCTGTGACTAACTCAGCACTGCTTTCACCTCAAAAGAACTACCTCAGAAATTAGGATATCCTAACCAATATGAAAACTGAGCATCTAAGTGGAACTGCTGAACTATTTCCTAGAGTCCTCAAGCTGACTTCCTTCTCTTAAACTGTTCCCTTACAATTCCAAAAAAAAAAATCATAATTATCTCTGAAGATACAATCAATATACTGGGAATGGAGGGTTATTTGCCCCTCTCCATATAGATGGCACCTCCAGTAAAGTCTCTGTCTTTAGGATTAACTCTGTATAAAATCCTTTAAATTATTAATTCTCAGCTGGAAGTATCTTGACATTATCTGTCCTTCACAAGACAGATTACTGAAAGGCTGTGTTGACAATAGAGCTACTCTACTCTCACTTGGTGAATGCAGTGAGAATGCTCTTAATATTAACACGTGGTGCACCATTTTTGTCTGCTTGTCCAAATGTGTTACTACTTACCAAAGCACAAAAGCTAAACAGAAATTATTTTGATTCATGTATATTAAATCAGTTTATTAATCCCATCACAGATAGAAGCTAAACAATAAAATGGAAAATAACTTACTACAGTGATTAATACAGTTACAGGCTTGCTGTTCTTGAACTGCTTTGTAAGTTTCTGTGAGGCCATTTTTGCTTGGGCTAAAGGAAAGTCTCTCTGTTGATCAGTGGCAGTGATAAACATTGAGCTGCTTCCCTGCCCCCCGTGGGAGTGGTTACTGACTTGAAACTGTAGTTTTATTGGCTGTTTTGGGTCAATTCCTGGCTTTTTCCAGCCCCTGCTATCAAGCACGCTTTAGAGTGCTTTAGCGCGGAGTTGCCACTAGAGCAGCATCGGGCAGCACTGGTTTAACAAGGTTAAACTTTTTCTGGCTCCATAAAGTCTGTTCTTCATTTTTTCCCTTAGAACTGCTCTACTAGTAATCTAAACAGTATATCCCTTAACTAAAAAGCGCAGCACTTGTTCCTAAAAGCTTTTACTTGTCTTAAAAGCATCTTCGTTTCAGGTTTAGCACTTCTGTATTATACAAAGTCCCTCACTAGCAAACCCCCCCCCCCAGGAGTACCCACTTCCTTACTAAGTCCTCTCTTATTCAGTTACACCCCTAACTTCTAAATTTCTCTAGCATGTCGAAGGGCCAGATGCTGGCGTCCTCTCCTGTCCAGTTGGTGAATTTGGGAATATTGAGGCAATGTTACAATTGCCTCATGTACACTGACAACCCTCTCCTCCTCCCACATAACACAAATACTTGCGAGAGATGCAGCTATTTAGCCAAACTGGAAGCTGAGCTCTCTCAACTCAGGACTGGCAAGACCAGACAGGAGGAGAAGGCAACTACACACACCACAAAACCAGTCTCACATAAAGCTATCACAACAATGAATCAAACACATAAACACACAAAGTCATACTCGGAGGCTCTGAGCAAAAATTTACCTAAACAGCAGAGGCCTCCAAAGCAGACATCCAAGCAACTGCCACCTCATGACACACCACAGGCAACACATAAACCACAAAATCAGTGTGCAAAGCAGTCACAGCTCTTAAGGCCAAATACAACACCAAACATACTTGTCATATGTGACTCCATAGTCAGACACACTGACGTCCCACTCACCAGGCTGAACAAGGAGAGAGTCACAGTAAGCTGCCTATCGGGCGCTAGAATCCGCCACATAACACAAGCACTCGGGTCACTCCACAGCAAGTACAAATATGACACAGTCATTGTCCATGCTGGTGTGAACGACCTGAGACGTACCTCCCTGGACTACATGAAAAGAGACATAGAGGAGCTCTCTGATTATGTAGCCCAGGCAGGTATGACCCTGACCCTGAGCAGTATCCTTCCTTCACCAAGAATGATGCCACAACATAGAGACAAGATGATCAGCTTTAACAATTGGCTTAATTTCTGGTGTCATTCAAAGGGGATCCAGTGTTTGTCTGCCTGGGATGACATGCTTGACAAGCCACGCTGCTTCGCAAGGGACGGCTTGCACCTGTCACCCCTGGGATTCCGGATATTGGCTAAGGCTCTTGCCTCCCCTATAGTGCCTTTTTTAGGCAAGGCTCAAATTCTAAACCTACCACCCTAGAAAACAAAAATGGGAAGAAACTAAGGGTAATGCTGCTCAATGCCAGAAGTCTAAATCTCAAAATGCACGCTCTCGAGGCCCTTCTCAGTATGGAGAGTATCGATGTCTGTGCTGTGACTGAAACCTGGTTCAAGGCTCCTGAGAGCACCCTGGCACTATCAGGTTTTACCTCATATCATGCGTTCCGGCCCCAAAATCCGGACCACACCACAAAAGGAGGGGGTGTATCCATATTCATCAAGGATACCCACACCTCCAGGTTGGTGGCAACGCACGAAGCATCGGAAACCATCCAGGTGCAATTAACCATAGGCAAAACTGCTCTACAATTTGTAGCATGCTACAGGCCACCCTCTCAAACTCAGGAACCCCACACAGCCTTCCTGAAGACACTGGAGGGTATAAATGTATCTCCAAACACCATTATATTGGGTGACTTTAACTAACCGAATATAGACTGGGAACATTACTCAAGCCCCAACTTTCTAGCCCAAAGGTTCCTGGAGTTCATAAATTCAAATGCCATGGAACAACCAGTCACCTTTCCCACAAGAGGAGAAAATATACTAGATCTCATCATCACAAACATGGGGACAAAATGCTCCACACCGGAAGTATATCCCTCATTGGTGAGATCAGATCACAAACTTATCTCACTGGAAATCCACATCCCGCCCCCACCCCAAACAAAAATGACCACAGTGAAGAACTTCTCTAAAGCAAACTTCACACTACTCAAGACTGGTGTGGTATCCTTCAAGGCCCCCGAGCCAGTGGAAACCACAACCCAAGCTGCGGAGGCCCTTACAAATGCCTTCTACGAACACCTCCAGGACTGCATGGATCAGGCAATCCCTAATAAAACCAAGACTCTTTCCACCAAGTGCAAACGTCCAGTCTGGTGGACCCCAGCCATAAACAAACTTTACAATAAGAGGAGAAAGCTGTTACATGATAGAGCAAAATCCATAAAAGAGAAGACACCCTTGATCATTATTAGTAAAAAAATACGAGCACTCATAAAATCATCCAAGGCCAAATTTGAGGGAAAAATTGCAATAGATTCAAAAGACAATCATAAGGCCTTCTTCAGCTATGTTAGAAACCTGGGTGGAAACTCCCAGATATGCGCAGAATTAGTCCAAAATGATACAAAAATCACTGAACCCACAGACATTGCCAACATACTGGCAGACAGGTTCAGTGCAAACTTCACCCCCCTCTCCCCCCCAAAAGGAGAGATAACTATCCCAGCGGAGTGTAGCCTCCCAGACATCTCTAATGCGCAGGTGAAAGCTGCTCTCTCTAAAGCTAAAAACACAGCATCAATGGGACCGGATGGTGTCCCCGGCTGTGTGCTACACGAACTCAACGAGGAACTAAACCCGCATATAAGGCAGCTGTTTAATCTTAGCCTTACCACAGGATACGTGCCCAAGGAGTGGCGTACGGCAACTGGGGTCCCACTCCACAAAGGCGGTACCTCTACGGACCCTGGAAATTACCGCCCCATAAGCTTAACAAGCCTGGTCTGCAAAGCTATGGAGAGGATCATAATGGAACTCATAAACAAAGACATAGGAGACTTGCAGACATTGGACCCGACCCAGTTTGGCTTTGTCAAGGGCAGATCATGCCTTTTGAACTTGGTCGACTTCTTCGAAACAGTCACCAAGGCCATTGATGAGGGAAAGGCAGTCCATACAGCCTACCTTGACCTTGCAAAAGCTTTCGACACAATACCCCACTTGGGTATTATAGAGAAACTCACCAGCTTAAATGTAAACCCATATGCCACAAGATGGGTTGCAAACTGGCTAAAGGACAGAACCCACAGGGTTAGAGTTGCTGGCGCCATGTCAGACTCCAAGCCGGTCACAAGTGGGGTCCCACAGGGCATAGTCCTTGGCCCCCTGTTGTTCGGCATCTACTTCTCAGAAGTACAGGCAAACATAGGAGGACTATGGCTGACAAAGTTTGCAGATGACTGCAAACTGGGCGCCATAGTGGAAAGTACATCGGACACAGATATCCTTCAGAGGGGTCTCACGGAAACTGATAACTGGTGCCAGAGCCATGGCCTGAAGTTAAATGCCAAAAAATGTATAGTCATACCCTTCGGGAAAAACAAGGTAACCCCAAGCTACCATATGGGTGGCAATCTATTAAGCACAGAAGAGGTTATCAGGGACCTGGGGACCCAGGTTGACAGTGGCCTTTCTTTTGACACTCACATTGCTAAAGTGGTTAGAAAGACCTTCTACATTGCCCACCTGATCATGAAGGGATTCACATCCAGATCAAGTGAGGTCATTGTTCCCCTGTACTCTTCACTTATCAGACCAATGATCGAGTACAATGCCCCATTCGGGATGTATCTCACCCGACACCTGCTGCAATTGGAGAGACCCCAAAAGTTCCTCACCAAAGGGATAAAGTTACTCCAAAATCTGTCATATGCTGCCAGACTGAAGAAACTCCAGCTCTATTCAGTCGCATACCGCCTGCTCAGAGGTGACCTGTGCCTGACATACAAGGCCATGTCCAACCCGGAATTAATGGACATGCTCCACCTCAAAAAATCCAAATCTACCAGATCCACTAGAGCAAGCGACTTAAACCTTAGCACGGATATAAATAGTACATGCTGGAGGGATAGATTTGTCACCCAGAGACTCCCTATGCTGTGGAATAAAATCCCAGTCCATGTGAGGCAGAGCACCTCGCTGGCTCTGTTCAAGAGAAATCTTGACCGGTGGATGGGAGATCGTAGGTTTACCCCGGGAATCATCTCTGTGTCACTGCTGGACAGAGACACAACAAACTAATGGGCACAGTATTTTTTAACATAAGGGGTGGCGTAAGCCACAAAACTTTGGGCTAGGCTTATGAATGCCTTAGGGCAGATAGCCTAGTATAAACCTATGAACCTATGAACCTCCTGAAAGCTCTACATAAATATATCTGATATTGTGAAAAATATGCATATCAAGTGTCTTTTTACTGTAATGATCTCCATGTTCCTAAGTACATGGGCATCTTAACCAATGTGTGCTTGGTGGATACCCCTTCCATTGCAGAATAAAATCTCTTGGCAGGTTTATGAAAAACAGATGCTCAGTTGCAGACTTACGGATTATTATAACCGTTTATAAAACCAAAAGTATGATCTTCTGCAGTTACAAAGTTACCTGTCTAATTCACCAAAGCTGTGTAACACTTCAAACTATGGGTCCTCAATTGAACAGGTCTAGTCTAATAAATAGGCTACAGTTACTATACATGACTTCCTATGCATGACTAATCACATACGATAAAAAACTGCATTCATATGGGTCTGCAAAGAATCAAACCTTTCCTGGCTCCAATCAGCACAGTTAAATAGGTTTCCACATCTGTTTTTTTTCCTAACTCATTCTAAAAGTCTTGCTAACAAAAAATCTTTCTAAAACCAATGTTTGAAATGATTACCTGCCTCCAGAAACTTGCTGTAACTGTTCGGGTATCATTTAACTAGTCAGATTTCTTTATCAAATAAAGACTTCCATGCATGTACAGACTTACACATTCCCCCTCCAATTAACCATGCATGTACAGACTTACACATTCCCCCTCCAATTAACCTATGATAAACATGTAACATCTCAGTTAACCTTACTCTGTGCCCCATGAATAGTGATATAGCCCCAGCATTCTCTCACCAAATTTCTAAATTTTCTTCAAAACTTTTTTTTTTTTTTTGCTGCACTGCTTTAATATGTTATTGCCTAAACCATCATGGAGAGGTTACACTCGCAAACTTAACCTGCTCTTATCATATGGCATAAAATGTGTCAACCTGATGTGCAGGAGTATAGCATCCAACCATGTTACATGTGACTTGGGTTAAGGAACTGACAAAGAAATGGAGAGTCAGCAAGGCATGGGCTGAGTAAGTGGTTTCCCTCACTTCTGGGGCAGTTGCTATGGCCTCTGACTATGTGTGAGTTGGTAATACAACATATTAAGTGGGGTTCTATGGAAGCATATGCATTGCAGTGAGCACATTGTACACCACCAACAACAGGAGGAAAGATTGTACCCAGTCCCTCCAATATATCCTTTAACCATAACAGCACATAATGTGCAATTACTCACCTGAGTCAAACAGGAAGACATGGAAGTAGGGGATCTACAAGAGTGAAGCTCAAGTTTGCAAAGGAGAAATGAAATGACAAAGATCCATGGTATGCCAGAAATTGAATAGACAGAGGCCATGGACATATGACCATCTCACAAATACCTTTTCTTTAATGATGTATCTTGAGTTCATTTTATGAGTATATGTCAGCAGTTACCATGTTGAGTCCCTCTGCTGCTGTAAGACCTTAATTTCTACCTTACTGCACTTGTTCTCTTTATTCGATTTTACCCAGCAGTAGCTGGTGGTTTGTCTCAAGTATGCAGTAAAATAATTCACTTTACACCATCTCTTCCTTTATAAAAAATATCTATACTACTTCTAGCCGTTTTTTTTTTTCCTTGGGGTTTGGACTCTCCCAGAGAGGGTACATTTAATTAAATACTATGTCATAATGGTGAGGCCTTATCTTTATTATGGTATCAGAGTCTGGAATACTTACATAATGAAAGTTAAAGTATTTCGTTGAACAGTGTGCAAAGAAGGGAAACAGAATTTTTTACTACGACATGAGATGAACTTATGGAACAGATTAATTGAATTTAAAATAGAACAGTGGACGGTGCAGTATAAGGTCAATTTGTCACAGACAGGGTTATGAGTGACTGAAGAGTCTTCTGCGAGGAAGAAAAACACCTCAGTACTTCAAATGGCATCAACTGGACAGAAGGCGTGGGTAATAGGTTGTCCTCCTCTTCTCTTAGAACCTTTCATATGTTTGTAAAAATAGAGTGCTACATATGAGGATAAAGCAAATGTTTTCTGTCCGCAGTTTTATCATATTTAGTGAGCTAGTCCAGAATTTGTTTGTAAACCAGTTTTCAAGAAATTCAGCAATTGGTCAAACATTTTCAGTGTGTTTATAATCCTTTCCAGATCTAAAGTAAGATACTTCTGATGGTACTATAATAAGTGAATGCTTAAACCTAGGAGGTGTGATTTTTTTACTTTGTGTTAGATTAAATATATGAGCAAAGGGTCCTGAAAAGATGGATGGACTTCAGACCAATATACTTCATAATGGAAAGAGAGAACTTCGTAGCAACAGTGTTCTTAGACCTCAGATTTGCATTTGAAATGTGGATCACAGCTTGTTTGAAGAACAATTAAATATGTTTTTTTTTCTGAAGTAGTACTACAGTGACTTAACTCCTACCTTTCTGGATGGAATTTTATTCTACAAGCAAGTAATGCATTGTCTGATACTGGTACTACCTCAAAGGTAGAGCCACAAATGAGTACTGGAGCCAGAGGTATTCTCATTGTTTAATGACCTGAAATTCAGTGTCCCCAACTCAGAATGTATTCTATATTCACAAAATTTGGTGCTTCATAGTCAAATTCTGTACACATTTATGGACAGCCCTAAAATCAACTTTCTTACAGTGTGGAATTGAGTCTGTAACAACAAACTTTCCACAACATTGATAAAACTATAGTTATGTTCAGGACCCACAAAAGATTTGCCAGTGCTACCCTATTATTAATTAAGGATCCCCAAAATATAGACATTCCAGTTGCTGTCCATCATGAACACCAAGGCATAACATTAGGCAAAACCCCCTTCTTTAATAAAAATGCAGAACAGAAATTAGCAAGGTATTAAATCAACTGAACGTGGTGTACCAAATCTCATATTTACTGACCAAGGAGCCTGTGACATCCCTGCACTTGCCCAGTAATCAAGGAGCCTCAATCTTCACCACTGGCAACAGCTAGGAGATGTACACACTGGGAGGGATGACAAGTACACACGCAGTAAAGAGCAATTTCTCTTAAGAGCACACAGAGACCACATCACAGTCAGTCTGGGGCTGGTTTCTCCTATTTCACCAGATCCCCAATAAGACTCCCCGCTAGCACAGCTATAAAGTTGAGATCTCAGCTGAGTGGCCAAGCCAAAACCTCCAACAACCTTCTCTGTCCAACCAGTGCTTTGTGCCCCTGCCCAAGTAGCTGACACACACACACACACACTTTGAGGTTTGATTTATATACAACCACACACACACACACACGGGAAAGGCTGACACAGGTTTACTAGCTATGCCCCCTTCTGCCCAGACTATAAGGTAGTTTCCACTGCCACCAACGCACTCGTATCAACTACTTTTAATTCTCTTAACAAAGGGTGTCCAATCGTACTGTGTAATGTTACTATTAATCCAAATAGTAGTCTGACCAAGAGCATGGCTATTTAGGAGTGGCCTGTACAGTGTCGCCAAATAGATACGCAAGTACGCTAAGAGCTTATATACGTCTCATAAATATCAGCCACAGACAGGTTTTAAATATATTTAATATTAAATAATAAAAGAAGACAATACTAAATATGTACTCAGTTACACCAGAGTTCAAAATCACAGGAAATGTTTAAAAACAACATTACAGGACAGTCTCAAATAAATACAGAAGACATCTTAACTAATATTTACTATATTCCTAACTATATCTAAAAGAGTTACTATGCCCTAAAAAACTTACTTACAGTAAGACAAGTGCAGATGTGATGATGAGTGAATGTTTTTGTTAGGTCAAAGACAAAATACAAACTGCCCAGTCTCTCTTTGAGAGAGAGTTCTTAAATATCAAATATTACTGCTGGGTTAGTTTGGATGACATCACTTTTTGTCACCTGACTTAGTTTCCAAGCTAAACCGCTTTTGTCAGGAACTAACAGAATTTAGCAGCTCTCTGTGAAAATTACATCTCTCTCAGATGTTTGCAGATCCTGAAAGTCATAAAACACTTCTGCATCTCAAACCTAGTAATTACTTCTCTTCCAAGACAATACAAAAACTTCTAGCTCTAGACATTGTCTGCTACACTGAAACTTGACAGATAACATTCACAGCACAATCGTAAAACAATTTAATTTCAACTAATTTTCTTAAGGTTTTGCAAGTTAACATTTTATGTCCCAGTTTCTACTGTTAATACATATACATTTACACAATTCCGATAGTTTATATACATTTTTATTCTAAGCCAGCAGGGCATGCTTTGGCTATATTTTAGCTCAGTACATAACATACAGTTCTGTATAAATCATATCAATATAACTGACATAGAATTGTTTACAAAATTCCAGCTGGTAGTGTGACAGAGCCAAACTAGGCAATTAAATGTACTTCTGCACAGACTTACTTATGCCCTTCCAGCTATAGCATTACAATCGTCTCATAATACAGGCCTATTACAAACGATAGAGTATAAGATGTTAAGATCTATATGCCTATTCCATAACATGCAACATCACTGTGTCACGATACACAAAGCTAAATGGTTGCCTGTTAAAGCCAAAGCTACATTTTTGCCTGGCAATTTAATTTTGGACTACTAAATGGAAAAATGCTGTCCACCACTTAAACAAGCCATTTATAAGACACTTGTAAAGGAAAATTACCAGCTGTAAAGGAATATTTGTTATCAGATAATATATATATTGCAGCTGTTTAATCTGAAACACAGTCAAATATTTTGGATGCAAGCACATTTTATTATAAAATATTGATACTGGAACTTTTCAACATATAGAAGAATCCAACTGTATACTGAGATACAACTCCTTTTATATCTTAAATTTAGGAAAAAGAAAAGATTATGTCATACAAGTTCAAAGCTTTTTCAACTTTTCATTATACATAAACATAAGTTTCCAAGGCTGTGAAATGTAACCAGAAAAAAAGGTATGCATACAAAAAGACATTTCTTATTTTTTACTGCTTTCTTTTTGACAGGTTATTGTGTTTCTTTTCAGCAGATTTATTTCCTACAAAATACCTAACTTTCTTTCAAGACTAAACAATTACGAAAAAAAATTACATCCGTTTGTTAAGCTCTAATAAAGTCAAGCTATTCTTCTTAACCGAGAAAAGCCGAAATACTTTTTAGCTAAGGGTCGCCACAGCGGAACTCCGGTCTGCTCATGATTGGCAGTGGATGTTTACTGTGCCGAATTGCCAGCCTGATGCCCAACCTTCAAAGAAAGTACACCCATTCACGCTCGCACCTACCTGCATGTCTTTAGCGTCACTCGCCGGGGGGAGGACATGCAGACTCCATATAGAAGGCTCTCCAGCCGAGAATCGAATGGGAGAACCTCTTGCTTAGCTATTAAGTAAAATACATATATAAAACTATTGCAGTACTTTAAGCTAGCTGTGTATAAAATACAAGTATTATTAGGTATAAAAATAGCATATCCATATCACATTGAAGACTGAAACTGCAATCTAAGATGTCAGGATGGTTCTAAACTGCAAAGGGCAACTTATAAAGTAGCAGCAGATGAGAAAGTATTTTCTAAATCAATCCTTACAACCTGGAATGCTTTACCTCAAAAGGTACACAACACTGGATTCATGATTTTTGAAAACAATTGAAATTACACGTGGCTGTTTAATAAATGTGCAACTGTTTAAGGAATCCCAAAAAAGTAATTTCTGAAAAACATTGGCTTCACAGTCAAATCGTACATCAGAGTAAAACCTGTCAAATGTACAGCTACATTTATTTATTTCCAGTTTGATGACTGGAGAGGTCCACTGGGCTCAGGGAGCCCATTTTCAGTGGAGGCCTGGGGAGAAAAGCTCTGCATTACATGGTGTATTCAAAGATACAATCATAGTAAAGAAAACACAATTAAAATATTATTTTGTGCTAGAGAACAAAAATAAATTCTTTGGTTACATAGTATCAAAATATTTAGGATGGGATTACATAGTGTAGATACAGATAAATCATAGTAGAGAAATCACGGTTACAATTCTATTTTAAACTAAAGAACAGGAATAATTTCCTTGATTACATGGCATCTAAAATTTAGGAAGGCAATGAAAACTTAATTGTGAGGGGGAAAAACAGATTGAAGGTGGTAGAAGTTATTAGTAAGCTGTACAGTTGTGATATTTACAATATTTACATTTAAGAAAAGTTAGCTTCAGGGCTATGAAAAGGTATCCACTTTTTTCCTTACAAAAAACTTTTATTTACTATAAAATACTACATATTACGCTTCTTTGTAAGCTGTACTCTGTCTTGTCTACAGACTGCATTATTTAAGTTATATTCTGCTTTGTCTATACATTGCATTATGTTACTCATGTTGTCATTTGCCTGATGGCCCGAGTCATAGCTGAAAATGGTCATGTTGTTTGGGCCAGGTCATTTGCTTGGAAAACGAAATAAAAAAAACATATACAATCTTCATTAATCTTTGCCAAAATGTGAAGTTACTGGCCATTTTGAAACCCTTCAAGTAACAGATAGATAGCTTCCTTCGCCCTGTTGTAATGTTGTATCTTTCGGCTTTTCCCAGTTAGGGGTCGCCACAGCGGAACTCCGGTCTGCTAATGATTGGCAGTAGATTTTTATGTACCGGGTTGCCAGCCCTGATGCACAACCTTCAATGAGGGTACGCCCATTCACGCATGTCTGCACACAGAAGACGCTTTAGCTGAGAATAGAACAGGACAACGTCTTACTGTGAGGCGTCAACGCTACCACAGCACTACCACCACAGTTCATGTAGTGCTAAAACAAATGCATAAACAAAAGCTTAAGTTTCATGACAGAAGTTTCACAACATTCTTTAAATCTATTAGGTTAAAGGTCAATGTGCATGGTTCCATTTCAAACTCTTCCATCCCCTACCACATATGCTACAGGTATTTTGAAATGTGAGAAATGTCTAAATTCTTCCACTTCAATATGCTTGTTCCTCTCCTTTTTTTCATCATAAAATCTGGCACTTTATAGCTGCAGTTATCTTCAATGACTGCCAGGCAGAAGTAAGGCAGAGCCAGTTTTGTGTGTGCAAAGTACATAATATTCAGTAATGCAAAACTTTATCTCTGAGTAATTCACCTGACATGCTTCATTCAAAGGGATACAGGTCAGTTGGGCCAAAAACTGCTTTCAGTGCCTAGAATCTTGTGCATACAAAGCACACCTTGCTGGGGTGTTTTTTTATGTATCAGCCTGGACATATATCACAACCACCACAGCATACACTTTAAATATATTTATTTACTGATTTATTTATTTATTTCACATTTCTTAACCGGGTTGGTCCAGCTGAGCACAGGCCTATTTTCAGTGGAGAACCAAGGAGAAAAGCTCCAACAAAATATACAAATTATTCAGTTATACAATTGTTTTTACAAAATTGAGTAATAAACATACATAAACAAACATACCTCATCCCCTCTCTCCTTTATGGTGCCCCTCTTCTAACCAACCTTAAATCCTCTATTAAAACAAAACTCTCCTCCTGCTACAACAAAATCGCAAAATTCGCCTCTGGCCACAGATCCTCCTCCCATCACTGTATTGCCCTCCACAAACTAAACTGGCTAGAGCTCCCAAACTACCTTACCTACACTCAACTAACTCATGCTCATAAGCTCATTTTCAAGACCTCACTCTGCCCCTCACTCTCCTCTGCCTTCACCATGCACCGTCCTAATAGACCCCTTAGAACCAGCACTCAGAACCTAGTTGAACTCCACAAACCTGCCCGTCCTGCAGGCAAACTCTTACTTTCCTTTTCCCTGGCCCGCCTCTGGAACTCCCTCCCATCACATATCCGTAATACCAGCAGCCTTTCAATCTTTAAATCTCTCCTCCATTCACATCTATCTTCTCTCTGGGAATGCTCCTGCACCCATCCTGCATAATCCTTCCAGCTACTACTCAGCCCTTAATCTACAAGTCTTCCCTTCCTTGAGAACATTCATATTGTAGTTAACCTCTTATGTAAATATTCTCTATCACATCTACTAACTAAAACCTTACCTAATACTTTCTCTTTCCATTTGCTAGTGGATATAGAAGTTAAAAACTGTAAATTTATTCTTATTGTTACATATTCTCTTCTGTTGTTTGTCCTGCTGCATTAACATTATCTTCTGCTTATATGTACTACTTTGATACTGTTTGTTATATTTACCCTACTATATTTTACTTTATCCTTAGTTGTATATGTTGACATTGTATCTATGGAGCTTTTCTCCCCAGGACTCTATTGAAACTGGGCTCATTCGGCCCAATGGATTATCCTGGCAAACAAACTTCAAATAAAATAAAAATAATAACAGTTTTACATGAATCACAGAGTGAAGTACTAGAAAAACAGAGAAAGTAACAATTATAAGATACATAAAGTTGGTACATTATTTACAGTATATACATACAGGACTTGTAAACAAAAAATAAAGGAAAAGATTCTTATATGAAAGGAAAAATTAGTGAGAATACACCATCATCTGATTTTTATTTTTTGTTAAATAAGAGGTGTCATATGCTTAAGGTATAAATTGCAAGAGGGTGATTCTAGAAGTGAAAAGAGAGTGGGAGATCCAATTAGGTAGGGTCCTAACAAGGGCATATCCATGACTTGGAGAGCTTCTTAATTCTTTTTTGAAGCTGCTAGTGTTTGGGATGCTATGTAAGGTGAAAGGGAGATTGTTCCAGAAATGAGACAAAGAGGATTTATATAAAATGTTTCAATTGTTTTGTTGGATTTCTATGTTTACAGAAGGAATTTATCAGTACTTTTTAGTGGGCACGGAGGGGTAAGTCACAATACTGGAGAGGGAGAGAGAGGCAGTAGGTTTGTTGAGTGAAAAGTGAGTTAGTTGGCATTGTAAGAGTTTAAGATGGTGGGAAAGTTCCATCCAATTATGTTTTTTTAGAGCAATACAGTGGTGAGAGGTATTAGGTAGGTTAGTTGCAAATTTAGCAACTTTGTTGCAAGTCTGTTCAAGTTTGGTAAGGAGAGAGGATAGGAGATGTGTAAGAACTGGAGCTGCATAGAGAAGGGTTGGAAGCACGTAGGTTTGGGCCAAGGAGGGTCTAGAGTCAGTAGCTAGGAATTTCTTGTTCCAATACAGGGGACCTAGTTTTTGGTTTGTTTTTTTTGATGGACTGCTGTATGTGTAGATCAAATTTTAGTTGATTGTCTACTGTCATTCCAAGTAAGTTTATGTGGTGCTCTACTGTAATGATGGTTTTGCTAGAAGAGGAAATTGTGAAAAATTGAGATGGTTACTTGACTTAGGGAGAAAGAGGAGAAGCTTAGTCTTTTTTGGATTCAGAGTGAGTTGATTTTTAGTTAGTAAATTTTCTACAGAAAGGAAAGATTTTTATGTGAGAGACTGAAGTTGTGACAGTGTGTCAAAGATGGTGATGTGTGGAATCGTCAGGATAGAATGGGAAGTTGTGACAGCGTGTCAGAGGTGGTGATAAGTGTGGAATCATCTGCATATTCTATAAGGATAAAATGAGAAGTTGAGGTATAGTGGTCATTGGTGAAGATATTAAAAAGAAGGGGTCCCAGGATGGAGCCCTGGGGAATGCCTTTATGAATGGGCAGAGAAACAGAGCAGGAAAATTGCCATCTGACTAATTATTGTCTGTTTGCTAGATAGTTGGAGAACCATTTGAGGGTGGTGGGAGATAGGTGTAGGCTGGCAAGTTTTGCCAGGAGTATGGAGTAGGATACAGTGTTGAAGGCTTTCGATAAGTCTAAGAATAGACTTGAGACCAGTTTGTTATTATCGCAAGCTTCAGCAATAGTGTGAGTAAAAGATAGAAGGGTTGTTGAGGTACTACGGTTTGGCTGAAAGCCATGTTGAGTAGGAGTCAGGAGATTATTATGGATGAGAAATTTGAGGATTTGGGAATCTGTACATTTTTCTAGGATTTTAGATGGGGGGGAGGCAATGAGTATATAGTTGGAAGGATTAATGGAGTTGCTTCCTTTGTGAAGGGGTATTATAAAGAAAGATTTCCAGATGGCAGGTATAGTGGCTTCTTTAATGGATCTAGTTATGATTATAGAGACTAGGTAGGCAATAGATTTGGCTGCTAGCTTGAGAAACAGAAGGGGTAGATTGTCAGCAGAAGGAGAGCAATGTTTAAGCTTTTGGAGGAGAGATTTAATATAAGAGGCTGAGACAGGTTTGAGAGAGAAGAGTGCCTCCTTTGCTTCAGGTCATGTTGGAGAAATGGTGTGGGGGTTTTGGTTGGTGTTAGTTTACTAATGGTATCAATAAAGAACTGGTTAAGGAGAGAGTCAGTATCTTGTGTGGAGAGATTGGGATAAGGACTGGGGTTTGAGGTTTGCAGGGGTGAAGGATAGTGTTGATGTTCGTCCAGAAGTTTTGGGGGTTGGACTGATAGGTGGATTGGGCTTTATCGTAGAACTTTTTCTTGTCATTGTAGATTTGTCTTTTGGTCAGATTTCTTGTCATTGTATATTTGTCTTTTGGTCAGATTCCCAAGTTCTTTGTATAATTGGTGCTGAGTAGGGGATTTGGATTTTGCCATGTTTTCCAGACAGTCTCTTTGGTGCATAAAGATGCGAGTATCTTTTGTGAGCCAGGGGACATAATTGGATTTTGTTATTTTATGAGGGGGTGCTAGGATATTAAGGATGTTTAGGAATATGCTGTTGAATTCTAGTACTCCATCATTAAGAGGAAGTGTGTGAAGGCTAGACAAATTGATGGATGTGAGTCTGTCATTGAAAATGGAAGGATCAAAGGCTGAGAGTTTATGGCAGTACTTAAAGAGATGAGGTTTGTGAAGCTGGGTGAACGTCTTTGGACATAGATGGGCAAGTGGTCACTTAATGCATCTGGGAGTGGGCATAGGTATGGCAGAGGTCAAGTTCTGTGGTCGGAATCCAGTCAAGTGTAGAACCTGTGTTTGACTGCTTGTTTAGATGAGTGGGGGTAGTGATTAGTTGTGTAAATCCAAATAGATTAATGCTTTGGGCACGGGGTTCAGTATTTAGGGTATGGCAGCCTATATTTACAACTCCAAGTATTACAGTTTCATACGGTATAATATGAAAGATCCAGGATAGATTTTTGATAAGAGATGTTTTTCCAAGTGGAATATAGATTGCAATGATGGTAAGTTTTTTTCTGATTGTTGATGCGGCAATTTAGAAGTAGTAGAATATCAAGGAGATGTTAGAAAATCATAGAACAAAACAGGGTAGGAAAAGGAAGGGCACATATAAGTGTGGTTCTTGCACACAATGTCCTTATGTACTTCAGGGAAACAGCGTGAATTTAAAAGATAGGAATGAGAAGTTGAGACTAACACGCACTGTAATTGATACTATTGGGGTTATATACATTGCTATTTGTAAAATATGTGGTTGTTTCTATATAGGCAAGACAAACAGGAAATTTAAAAGGTGAATATATGAATCCCTTAATGACATTAAGAAACAGGATATTAACAATACCCTTTATAAACATAGTATCCATTGTACTTAAGCAGTTTTTGGTTTCTTTGTTGTTTCTTTGTTGTTGAAAAAGTAGAAATTGACCCTCGGGGAGGTCCTTGGGAGACAACTACAGGGAGTGTAGGGAGCTAATTTGGCAACTAAAATTAGAAGCCAATAGGCTACCAGGACTCAATGAACATGTCTCACTGGCCCCAGTCCTTAAACGCAGGTCTACCAAACTCTAACTAGGTCCTTTTTAAATAAATATATTTAAACAAATGTGTGTCTTTGCCAAGACAAGATTTGGCCAAAATTGTTTACATGTATTATGCTTATATAACCAAGAGATGGCAGTATTGTTTTGCTTTAAACAGCATATCGACTCCATATATACATACATATATATATATATATATATATATATATTACATACATATATACATACATATATATATATATATATATATATATATATATATATATAGTTAGAATGTTGAAACTGTTTTGTACAATAATGTGTTTTAAATGAGTTGAAAAAAAACACTCCTTCTGACATTTTAATTCCTAATTTTTATATTGATATTTAATATTCAAGTTTGTTTGCATTTTAAATTTTAGACAAGGTCGGTTAGTTATTTATTAGTTAATTGATAACAAGGGGTCTAAATGATTAAATGTTTAATGAATTAATATACAAGGAGGGAAATAGGCTTTAATTTTATTTCTGAAGTCCTGTATTATGTAGGACGAAAAAGTACAGTTTTGTACCTACCATAAATGTAGATGTTAGAGTGTTCACCCTGCTGCAGTCATCGCACTTGGGTTATACTGCCATCAGGCGGTCCCGCAGTCGGCCTGAGTTCCAAAGTCTTCGTCCGGCATCGGTTGCGGTCGCTTCTTGTCTGACGTCATTGCGCCAGGGGTATATAAGAGGCATCCAACGCCATTTTCTTCAGTTTTTCATGCCCCAGATGTCAGGTGCCCCCAATAGGTAGGCAATATGTATATATATATATATATATATATATATATATATATATATATATATTTAAGATACATATAAAAATAAAACAATACCTTCAGGCACAAGCAAATACATCACAGAGGTTGTATAGGATAGAATGGTATAGATAAGTCCAGCTAGTTCAGAGGGGATGGAGGGAGGGTAACCTGGACTGCAGCAGGGTGAACACTCGAACATCTACATTTATGGTAGGTACAAAACTGTACTATGTTCATCATGTTACCCTGCTGCAGTCATCACACTTGGGTTGAATCCCAAAGCTAAGAATGGGTGGTGGAGTTAAACAGGGTTAGAAGAAGCTAGTAGGCCCTGCAAAACTGCAGTGGCAAAACCAGCTCTAGTTTTAGAATATAGAGATAAGTGATAGTGTTTGGTGAAGGTGTGCACTAAACTCCAAGTTGCAACTTCCAGAATATCCTTGGTTGGCACCCCCCTGAGAAAGGCTGCTGATGTAGCCGTAACCCTGGTGGAGTGGGACCTAATGTTAGCAGGTACCAGTTTCCCATGATGCGTGTAGCAGAAACGTATGCAATGTCCTATCCATTTTGAAATGGTCTGGTTTGAGATAGCTTTTCTTTGTGATCCTGCAGCACAGGCTACAAGGAGCTGGTCAGATTTTCTGAAAGCCTTAGTTTTATCCAAGTAGTAACGTAATTGCCTGTGAATGTCCAAAGAGTGCAGGAGTCTTTCTCCTTTGTTATGGGGATATGGGAAAAAAGGTGGGCAAATGAATGGTTTGGTTTAGGCCCACACTGGATACCACCTTTGGCATAAAGGAAGGGTTAGTTCGTAGAGAGACTATCTTGATGAAAAATGAGGAAAGGCTCCACTGCCATTAGTGCCTGTAGCTCTGAGACTCTTCTAGCTGACGTTATTGCTAGTAGCAGGGCAGTTTTCCATGAAAGAAATTTTAAATCAGCTGAAAAAGCTGGTTCAAAGGGCAGCAGTGTAAGCTTTTCCAGAACAAAGTTGAGATCCCAAGTAGGTGTTGGTGCTCTCCCAGGCGGTCTTATTTTCTTAGCCCCTCTGAAGTACTGTCTTAGGAGTGGATGTGAAAATAAAGGACGATCCGTGTTGTAATGAGCTGAAATTGCTGAGGCGTGGATCTTAATAGATGAAAAGGAAAGTGCTTTGTGCAACATCTCAGTTAAATATTGTAGAATCTGAGGAATGTTTGGATCAAGGGGGTTTTGGCCTTTAGCCTGGTTCCAGGCGCAAAATCTTTTCCATTTGTCTGAATAGGTTTTCCTGGTGCTGGGCCTCCTGGCCTCCAGAATGACATCCATAACAGCTTTGGATAGAGGTGTTGGCTCGTTGTTTAGGTAATTTGCCATGCAGCCAGGTTTAAAGTCTTGAGCTGGCTGTGTAGAATCGGATTGTCTCGCTGGGTGAGCAGGTGAGGAATTTGTGGTAAAATCCATGGTGGGCCGTGGGTCATGGTCCTTAGAATTGGATACCAGTGCTGGCGTGGCCAGTCTGGTGCAATGAGCATCATTTGTGGCCTCTCTAATCTGACTTTCAGCAGTACCTTTGCTAGAAGAGGCAGTAGAGGAAAGGCATACACTGTTAATGTTTTCCAACTGAATGGGAGGGTGTCCACTTTCCAAGCTTGTGGATGGAATGTCCTTGTGCAAAATTTTTGAAGTTGGTAGTTTTGGGGGGTTGGCAAACAGATCTATGTCTGGGCGTCCCCATTTTTGAGTTATCATTGCAAATACTTGTGGATCTAGTTTCCACTCGTGGGGATCCATGATGTTTCTGCTTAGGTCTGCCAATGTGTTTTTCTTTCCTGGCAGGAATTGTGCCTGTAATTGAACTTAGTAAGACAGTGCTGTGTTCCACAAGGTCATTGCATGCCTGCATAGAGGGTAATAATGTGTGCCCCCTTGCTTGTTTATGTACCACATTACTGTGGTATTGTCCGTCTTTATTATTAGTTGTCCTGGGTGTAAGAGGTCCTAGAAAGCTGTTAGGGCATTCTGTACTGCTAGCATTTCTTTTTGATTGATAAGCAGATGCCTTTGATCTGTAGTCCATTTGCCCTGAATGCACTGCCCTGCCATGTGTGCTCCCCAGGCATAGTCCGATGCATCTGTTGTCATAGTTTGCCTGGCTGTCGGTAAGGTGAAAGACTGACCCTTGTTGAGGTGACATGCCTGTGCCCACCATAGAAACTCCTGTTGAGGGCAGGGAATGAGTGGTATCATTGTATCCAAGCTGTGGCTGTGCTGAGTCCATACGCTTTTCAGGTACCATTGTAATTTCCTCATATGCAGTTTTGCAAATGGTATTAATAGTATGCAAGATGCCATGAAACCCAAGGCCTGCAGAATTTTTCTTGCAGGGAGTTGGGTCTTTGTTGCCATTATTTTGAAGTACTGAGTCAGCTGTTGCTTGTCTGGCGTGTGATAAGCCATCTGGGCCGTTGTATTCAAGATGGCACCCAGGAGTATTATCTTTTGTGAGGGCACTAGTTTTGATTTCTTTTTGTTTACTGTGTACCCTAGGCAACTTAGAAGGTGTTTGACAAATGCCAGATGCTTTAAAAGAATGTCCTTGCTTGCTGCTTGAATAAGGCAGTCATCCAGGTAAGGGTATATTTGAATTCCTCTGTCTGCAGTATGCAATTACTGGTGCCAGGCATTTTGTGAAGACCCTGGGCACAGTAGATAAGCCAAAGGGCAGTGCAGAGAATTGATAATGGGTTGAACCTGCAATAAAGCAGAGGTATCTTCTGCAATTTTGTCTGATAGGGACATGCAGGTATGCCTCCTTAAGGTCCAACGTTACTAGCCAAGCATTCTTGCCCAGCATGGGAAGAAGCTGCTGTAGTGTTAGCATCTTGAATTTTGGTACTTGTAGATAGGTGTTCAGAATTGAAAGATCCAGAATGGGTCTCCATGCTTTGTCTTTTCTTGGGACTAGAAAGAGTCTTGAGTAAAATTCTTGTCCTTGCTCCTGTGTAGGTACCTGTTGAATGCCTCTCATGTCCATGAGAGCTGTAATTTGTTTTTGTGCCTCTGCCCATTGATTTTGTGGCAGGTTTGGCATTCCTTTTATCCTTGGTAAGGTATGAAAGTGGAATCTGTATCCTTGTGAGACAATGTTTAGGACCCATTTGTCTTTTGTGATGATGTGCCAGGTGTCTGCAAAAAGTGCTAATTTCCTCCCAAGAGAGCTGCCAAAAGAGATTTGCTTGGTAGTTTGAGGATTGAGTCATTGTGTTTGTCTTCTGCTAGCTTGGGACCTGTCTTCTCCTCCTTTCTGGGTAGCAGTACCTCCTTTCTGGGTAGCAGTACTCCATTGGCGAGGTTTGTAAGGGCCTTGTGACTGACCTCTGCCCCTTGGGCGTCTGTATTTGCCCCTCTGTGATCTGTCAGAAGCTGGAAAGGACCAGTTTTTTGTTGGCCAATTTCTGCTGAAACGAGGGGGTTGTATCTGTAAAAAATCCTTGATCGTCTGCATAGACTTTGCCTTATCATCCATTTTCTTTAAAACCTCTTCTGCTTTGACACCAAGTAATACATCCTGCTGTAAAGGTGCATCCAATAATTTTGCTTTAACATGATGAGATACGGTTTGCTCTTTTAACCAAGCATGTCTACGTATGACAGACCCAGTAACAGCTGCTCTACAGGAAGCTTCCAATGAATCAAATCCACATTGTAAAGTATGTCTGCCCACCTGTTCAGCTGCATGCAACAGATCCTGCATTTCCTTGAATTCAGACTGTTCAGAATGTGTGCTCATTTTTTGTTTTAATTGAGACATTAGGAATTGCTGATATTTCAGCATGTGAAACTGACAATTTAATGCTCTCATAGCCAGAGTAGCTGAGGTGTATATCATCTTTCCCCATCTATCTAGGGCTCTGGAATCCCTTTCAGAGGGGATAACAAGTGGTCTGTGCTGGGGTAGTAAAAGGAACTCTCGGAGCCTTTTCTTAGAATCAGAGTAGTCCTGGCCTTCCCAGTGGAAATGTTCCCTCATGGTGTGTAAAGTTTCCCCAAAGGAATAGTCCTCAGGGGGAGATGCTGAGGGAATAGAGTTTTCAGCATCAGAGTCTTCATAAGGGGGAAAATTGTAATCCTGTTCCTCAGAAGAATCTGAGGAAATTGAAACCTGGTCAGAGGAAGCATAATCCTCCTCTTGTCTTGGTCTTTTATCTGGAGGGGGATGGGAACCCCTGATTAGGGTAATCAAATCTTCAGCCATCTTAAGCATCTGTTTCTTAGGCATGGGGCCTTGAAATGTAGACTGATGTACAGTCTTTTTGGTTTTAATGTAGTTTTAAGCTTAGCACAAGATTTACTGGTGAGTGTATTTGGTCTGAAGACACCTTCTGCAACCGAAGGTGTTTCTACTGCACCGGGATCTCGTTCTGCTCCGGTGTCGGAAGGGCCTAATGAAGATGGCTGTGACGGCCTAGTACACTCTGTTTGAGAATCCGCAGCTGTCTGAGGTTCCAATTCTGCAGTCGTCATGGGCTGCGTAGGCACCTCACTGAAAACTGGAGAACCAGCAACAGGCCCAGCAGAGGCCTCGGGTGTGGCTGCCTGTCTTTATCCTTGCATTTTTTTTATGCATGCCAGTCATTGGCTGCTCCGACGGCATGATATAATTAAATTTCCTACCAAAGTAATGTCGTGCAAAGTCAAAACGGTGTTTGATAGTTTGTTTATTAAACCTAGCACAAAACCGACAACCTGCGACGTCGTGGTCTGGGCCTAGGCAAGGAATACAATAAGAATGGAAGTCCTTATGAGGTATTTGCTTACCAAGAAATACAAATGTTAACTTTTTCTGACATCGGACTGAAGCAAGAAAAGGTTCCCCAATGGGGTACTTAGCTTTATTGAGGATTTCGGACTGAAATTAAATTAGAAAATCTCAGGTGTCGGCCGACCGGCACTTGCGAACTGCTTCGGGCACCGTGCGGCAAGAAAGACTGAAGAAAATGGCGTTGGATGCCTCTTATATACCCCTGGCGCAATGACGTCAGGGAAGAAGTGACAGCAACCGACGCCGGACCAAGACTTTGGAACTCAGGCCGACTGCGGGACCACCTGATGGCATGATAACCCAAGTGTGATGACTGCAGCAGGGTAACACGATGAACATCGTGTTCGTGGCGTTAAAATAAGATTAAATATTGCTGCCTTATTCAACTCGTGGAGCTGTGGTCAAGGTTTTCCTGTGTGCTTCGGTGTTTTGACAGAAATCAAAAAAAACCACTGACTTGTTTGTTTTAGGGAAGCAGTACACACAAGCATTTATTAAGCCTCTGATTACATTCAGTCTGCAGAGGGGAAGGGGAGTGTATTAGATTAGCTACTCTGCCATCCAAAGTTCCTTGCTTTTACTGTTCTGATTTGCGTCTTGTTTCTACAATTTCTTGCACTAGTTCTGATGAAGTCAGCCTGTGGCTGCTGATGAAAGTACTTAACTGTTGTGGTTTCCCGAATAAACGTTTTGAATACAGGAAGGTCAGCGGTTTTTTGGATTTCTGTCAAGTTTTTTGTTGGTTCTTGGTTTCGTGTTTGCTTTGGTGTTTTATCGGTTATTGTGACTTTCAAGGCACTATTTCCTCGTTTGGGTGTATTGTTTTTGGTAAGTTATGGAGAATTTGGAGACCAGTACCAGCTCTTCAGTCATAAGAGCAGGCGACTTACAGAGTGCAAGCGAGAGGCTTGCACAAGTGGAAGGGCAACTAGCTATATTGACTCAGTAACCAACTAATTTGTCTGGAGTTTTACTTTCTGAGCACAATGGAAATGATTTGTTGCCTGGCAACCAGGAGGCATTTACTAAACTACCAGGATGTCCTACATCATTTCCTGAACCGTTACCGAGTTCTTAGTTGCCTCGTGAACGGTGGGGAGAGAGCTCTGATGTGAGGAGTACACAGCAAGGTTATTTGAGCCAGGGTGATCGAGGGGAGATGCATTCACTATCCAGTGAAAGGAAAGAAACCAGAGTCAACGAACAACAAGGTGACTCAATTTAGTTTCTAGCAGTGTCAACAACACCACTGGAAATGCTACCGAGACTGTGCAATGGGGGGGGGGGGCATTCATGCCATTGATCAATGGTTAAAAAGCAATTGCAATTTTGCCGACAGTTGCACTGATATGGGCAGGACTTTAAACAATGAAAATGTGAACAGTTACAATACAAATGTTAATCTGCTATATGATTTGATGCTCAGATATAACATTTTGTACATGGATAATTGTTATTTAAAGGAATGCACTGGGAGAGAAATTGTGCCTAACGGGTTACACATTTATAAATAGCCTAACAATGTGGGGGAAGGTAGTGAATTTCATAAGGAGTTGCTTACGATTTTTAACAGTGGATAAGAAATTATGAGAGCTATCATTAACAATAACATGAAAGAAATGGATATGTTGTATAAAAAAATTGATAAAATTAATCATGCCATAGTAACAGACCTCCTGTTCACAGTGGAGGCTGAAAAATTAAAATAAATTATCTTTAATTTTATCCTTCACCTTAAAGTAAGTACATTTATGATAGAAAATGTAAAAAATTGGAAAGGGACCTAGTGAAGTATAGGGAACAACGTTCTTATCCCAAACCCAAGACTAATATCAGGAGGCAACACTTGAACAATACCAAATACGCAAGGTGAGATGAACCCTGGGAGAGAATGGAACACTGATGGGGATTATATGAATTTCCAAGGTGCAGTGGGTCAGGATAAGTATGTTCTGGACGACCCTTTAGAATTCCCCCATTGAGGAGGTCGGAGAGAATCAAACAACAGACACCAGTGAATTATCACTACCCCGGGGGGGGGGGGGGCGGGGGGGGGACAACATAAAGGGAAGAGGTATTAAGTTTGAAGGTTCAGAATTTTAGTACGACACCAGTGAATTATCACTACCCCGGGGGAGGGGGGGGGACAACATAAAGGGAAGAGGTATTAAGTTTGAAGGTTCAGAATTTTAGTACGACACAGGATACTCTTGAAGATGGATAAATTGTGGTAGAAGGGTATAAGGCATATGTCTCAGGATTTCAGCATATTAATTATAGTTATTTGGATATTGATTTTGTGTATTTAGTCAGTTTAGCAAAGGACTAAAATTTGTACCTAGTACGGTGAGTAATATTTCCAATGTTCTAACAGACTTGAAATTATTTTTGAGGAAAAAAAATTTAGAACTTATTCTACAAAATAATGGACCTGTCATTTTATTAAGAGAAATTACGTATAATCCACCCCTCCACCCACAGTTGAAGAATTTTGAGACCCAGGTTGAGTTAGAGCTCAGATGTTGCCTTACTAATTCAAGCAGGCAGTACAACCTGAGTAAGGAGGAAAAAGAATCTTTGAACTCAGAGGACAAACAAGAATGTCAGGGTTATGAAGCCTGACAAGGGGGGAGGGGTGGTTATCATGGTTAGTATTACGTACGCAGCTAAAATGTTAGACATGCTGAATAACACGGATAGATATACTACAGTGTCCTGTAACAAAATCACTGTGGCACATAAGAAAATTGACTTTATGCTCAAAGAAATGGTAAAGGATGACATGATTAGTCAAGAAGTATACCAATATTTAGTTTTGGATAAACCTAAAGTTCCCTCAATTTTTGGTATACCTAAGGTCCATAAGGATGTGGACAACCCACCTCTCAAACCAGTTGTGGCCACTACAGGATCCAAAACCTATCCACTCACTAAGTACTTGGATCTAAGTCTTAAAAAGGTTTGGTCTAAGAAGGTGGGTATCCTTAAGGACTCTTGGGATTTTGAACATTCCAGGATGTACTAGAAATGCTGCTGCTGCTGCTCTGCTTGTCTTAAATGCCGGTTTGCTGTAAGCAGACATTTTCTTTTCAAATAAATCTGTGGTGTAAAATCCTCTATTTTAATTCCATAGCCACCCATCACGTATGGCACACATTGAGTGCTGTGTTATCCCATGCAGGACAATTTCAATGGTTTGATGTGGAGAGTAATGAGGTGTGTGTAAGCTGGTAGGGGGATATTAACATAAATGTGATGATACTTCTTGAATTTACCAAAAAAATATAAGTTTCTGAATCACCACATGAGTGAAGCTCCAAGATTCTCAACAACTAACCCTGGTGGTAGCGATGGCCAGTGTATTAATCTGCTGGGAGGGGGGGATTCTCCATTGGAACTTTACCACACCAAAGGCCCACTGGGCCCAAATCTGCTGGAGTGGAAAATGAGAATGGTTTAGAGGAAATGGGGGTAAAGAGGACAAAGAAGGGAAATTGTTGATAGCAACATGGATTGGTGCAAACATTAACACTCCAATAAAAAGGGAGAGGGTGTTAATGGAAAATTAAGATAATTTTTAAAATTACATTAAGACCTCAAGAGTTATAAAAGTTTGCCAAAATGAGGGTTATTAGTGGTCAGTAGAAGGGAAGTGAGGATTTTTAGCAGCTCCACTAAACAGACGCCAGAGAAGGTCATTAAAAATGAGAAACACTGATAGGTTATAGGAGGGGATGTAGGATTAGTCCTGAGCTCTTTCCATGGGCCCACTGGAGACAGACCTGAAGTTTTCTATGACAGGCTGAGGAAATTGCAGGCAATAAAGAAAGAGGAGTGGATTTCAATGTGGTGTTGAACCCCAAAAAGTATAGGAAATTTGGAATAATTCAGTTTCACAGGTACAATTAAGCAGCCCTTACCAAGGGGATGAGACAAGATAGACTGCATTTGTATGGCAAGAATTAAGACTGAAAGATGCAGGGCTTACATTTTTTGTGTGTAAACAAAACAAGCTAGTAACGTGAACAGACTATTGGTGGATGGGAAAACATTTGAGGAAATGACAACTGTATAGTCCAGAAAAATATTAAGACAATGCCATTGTTAAGCTTGGAACTAGAAAATCAGATAGTGGGTGGACTGAGATGGAATCCTTGGCAACAGTTTAGGACAGATCATATCAAAGGGACACAGGATATGATTAGGGAGTCAGTAGATGTAAATACAAGTGCCAAGACCACACTGGGAATTTGCGAATGACATGTGGTGAAAGCCGCCAGGGGAATAACATTATGTCTAGAAGAGGAGAATGAGGAAAGAAAGGGAGCAGGCAATGAGAGTTAAAGATGATAGGATTAGGGAGTTACAATGTGTTGAATGAGGAAAAGCGGACGTCCACAACATGACCCAAGTAGATCATTTGGCCATAAGAGATATGAAAGATACAGAATCGAAGACAAGGCAAGAACAGGAGCAGGATCGTGGATGAAGGGAGACAGACTGACGTCAAGACAATGATGAGGAGGATCAAGGATCACAGAAAGAGAGAAAGCAAGCAAGCCTGTATTAGTTTGGTAGAACATGAAAGTCATATGAGTGAGCAAGTAAGGGCACTGTTTTGATACAATTACACTGACTTATAAAATAAATAGAGTTGCATTGGTTTATAAATGGAAAGGATATGTGTCGTGTGAGGAGGAGCAACAGGGAATAAATTTGTCGAGGGCACTGAGACCATTAGGCATCTGAAAGGGGGTAAGGCAAGCAGGCCAGCTGGATATATAATGGAGTTCTATAAACAACTGGGCTTTCAGGTGAGCACTACAATAACAAATATTATTGCAGGAAAAAAGGGAGATTAAATAAGTTTAAGAGAGCCTACAGCAATAATATTGTATAAACAGAAAGGGAAAGAGATGGATTTCAGAAAGGACTGCCCTATACCTCTGTGCAATGTGGACACAAACGTATTTGCTAGTATTTTGTTAGCAAGATTGGTGAAAGTGCTTCCAAGACTAAAATGGGATGAACAAGTAGGTTTTATTAAAGGCAGATTGTCCATGGACCACTGGAGTACTTTATAGATGTTGTAGAATGGGCTGAGGAAAACGACCAGGGAAAGGCAAGAATTGTTTTGACATTCAGAAGGCCTTTGACTAAGTCATGAGACTTGACAGAGGCCACTGGAGTTACAAGACTTGTGTTAATTGACATTCAGAAGGCCTTTGACTAAGTCATGAGACTTGACCGAGGCCATTGGAGTTGGTAATTGTTTGAAGGGAGTGAAAGCTCTTTATAGGACCTCAATGTTATGCATATATATAAATAAACATTAAGCACTACTTTAATATTACTGTCGTCCTTAACAACTTTGTACTTTTCAAATCTAATGAAATAATTCTTTATCAAATTTTTCTGTGTTTTATGTATTTTTGCCAAGTGAATCTTTATGTAAACCTGACCCATTTATCAATAATCCCAGTCTCAGCACATTTAATCTCTCCATTCCCACTGCTGCTTCTACTTTTGTTTCCGATTCCAGAGTTTTGACACTTACTACTATTTTTTCTCCTCGACTTTCTACTGTTTCATCCTATGCATCTCTTATTATAACTATCTCCTTGGATAAGACCTTACCTTCTGACTCCCTTTCATCTGATTATCTCCTTAATTAAAAGCACTGGAACTGCATAAAAGTAATATGCTTTTAGTAATCTATGAGTTAGCATATATTGGAATCCATATGAAAAACAGTATTCAAATGCCAGAATTTTGAATTAAATCTTGATCTGGAGTTAATGCAAAATTCTGTAATTTGAATACTGTTAATGTTATATGGATTCCAAGGTAAGCTAACTTATAACAGGCAACTTACACTTACTAATCCCTTTTCCCCCAACCATCAGGATGACCCTCAAGTCAACAGTCTTTCTTATTTCATAAATGATTTTAACTGCGACTCCAAAAATTCACAAAAATTTTTTATAAGTTAACTGGGTAACTTATCTGGACACAGTGTTTCATTTTGGAGGCAACTAAAGAGCCCTATCTAGTTAACTGTTGCAATTGAGCAATTGTTAATTGAAAGTCTCAAACCCATAACTATTGAATAATGTTTAACAGTCTGTAGCCTTAAATCTATAAACTATGCTGGTAGACTAAACTATATCTGATCAGTTACACGTGTCTTAATTGCAAAAATATATTTCTCCTTGTCTGAAAACTTTAAGATATAACATTATAGGGGATAAAAGTTATTTTATTTTGAAAGCTGTCAAACTTATTAGCATACTCAAAAGTTTTAAAAGTTACATTATCAAATGCTTCTTTAACGTGATGTGTAATCAATCTAATCTGGTAAAGAAATAATCCCCAGAGCAGAATAACATTGTTGCATATGTATAATAATGTTTGATAAAATTAATATTCTTAACTAACCTTACTAAAGGTCTCATTCTTTTTTTCTAAGCAACAAAGTTCTTTTGTCCATATTTTTCATTCAGTTTGGTTCTTTTAGCTGAGCCGGCGCATAAATCCTCACAGAACACCATGCTTCCTCACCAATTCTGTCCTCGCACCCTCCAGTCTTTCAGAATCTTGTCACAGTGAACTCTGACTTTCAGGATCATAATTCATCACCTGCAATACTGGATACGGTATTGACTAGTACCACTGCATTATCAGACTCCATACTATTATTAATCACAGAAACCAGATAATCATCTGCAAGCTTCCCTGATGCTACTTCAGAAATTTGCACTGTAGTTTCAGACACATTTTTACCTGACATCCCTCATTTTGTCCTCTGATGCCTTAGCCTCTGGTCCCCTGTCAACAGTGCAAAGACTAAGGGAACTGCCTCAGTGTCCTGGCCAAATCTCGTCTAGTTGGTATGAATGCCGCCACAACTTCCTATTCTTCCTTGAAAATAAGCTACATCTAGTGGGCCCTAACTCAGTCAACAAAAGAAACACATAAATAGTGCACTATCTGGAATGGCAAAAAACATAAAAATAAAGTTTGCATTAGACTAAATCAAAGTATTTCATTTCAATTTGCAGCCTAACTTTGCCGAAAGAAGATCCATAGAAGATGTAAAATTCCCCCTTAAAATAGTGACAGATAAAATACAACTCATATGTTATACAACAGTGAAGACAGTATACCTCAACAATAAAAGAAAACAAAAACTGCAACATATTCCAGACCTGCACAGCACAGGGACATGTTAATGTCCTAAAAAGAGAAAATGTAAGGTAAAACTAAAATGCATTTATTGCATTTGACTACCTGGAAAGCCCAACCAGGCAAGAAAAGCTCCAGCTAACATAAATATATGTTACATATAATATACAAAGAGAACAAATATCTCTGCTAAGGAAAAGAGAATAAAATACAATAAAATCCAAATTTACATGCAATGTACAGAATTGCATTCAACCTGCAATCTACAGTATATAAAGTTTCAATCGTATTACTTTATACCATTTACACTGATAGATTCAAGAAACAAAAGCATAATATAATCATACAAGCAAAATACAAAGTTGCATTTGTAATGCAACGTACAGAGTTACTCCTCATTAGAATAATTAGCAGTGGTGGGTATCTGTGCACAGAATTAACTTTTAAATCAACTGTGAGAGATACTCTGTAATAATGCAATTGGAGATGCTGATAATTGTAATAATGCATTTTTTTTTAATTCAAAGAAACTTTCTTGAAGAGATATATGGCTAATATGATAATATAGCAATAATGATAAATATTAAAGACACAAAAACAGACAGTCAAACTATGTACAATATACAAAGGCCTGTGTTCAGTGGATGGTAATATTAAAGTTCCAAAAAAAAGTAAAATTCTTCTTTTTCATTCCTTTTCAAATGTAATGATGCATTTGTGACAGCAAGAATTAGTTTACAGTTGCCTTGAGAGGGAAAGAGAAGGCAACAGATTTTGGTCCATAGGAGAAAAGGGAGAAGAATGCAAGGGAGATTTACTTGTAGTAATGACTGCTCATATTACGTTATCGAAAGACAACGTAATTGAACGACTGAAACATCGAAACAGCCACATTTCAAAACTTTTATTGTGGGGGCTTTGCCCCCCACAATCCCCGCTAAATATATATTCCAACTCGCACTACAGTGAGGAAAGGGCAAATATCCCAATCTTCATTGTACTGCGATCCCACAATTCAAACTTCGTAATGCACCCGTTTCAATGTTTTGGCCATTCGATTACTTTATCTTTCGATAACTTAATAGGAACCCTAGCAATGAGGTATACAGTAGAGTTTAATCTTATGAAATGCAGGAGCACAGCCAAGAGTTTGTTGGATACATTTTTTTTTTTTAGTTGTGCTTTAAAGGATTTTAGCTTGTCGATTTGTCTGAGAGGGAGAGGGATTAGTTCCACTTTCTGGAGATGTATTTGGAATTCAAGGAGTCCCCTGCTGTGTTGTTTGATTTAGTTACTGGTAGTCAGTATTTGTTCTTAGGTTCACAGGTGTTTACTAGGCTAACGACCACACGGACCTTAAGCCTAGCCATGCATCCAGAGTATCTGACTATTTCTGATACCTTGATAAGTGTAAGCATGGCCTGGAAGATGAAACATTTACAGGTTACCTGTTTGCATTAGAGACATAGGTGCCAAACCAGGGATGAATTTCCGGTTTCCCATCCAACTGTCCAGGTTGCGGTTGAATTGGATTAGGAAGGAACTCTGCTTAACATGGATGGGGAGCCTGTTCTATAGATGGGGTAGTCTCTAGGATACATACCTATCTCTCCAGCAGGTCCTATTTATATCACAGGCAATGTTTAAGTCTTTAGAATGGGTAATTCTGGTACTGTTTGTTTTGTGGATATGCAGGAGGTCCATCAGAGTGGGGTCTGGTAATGCCCTGTGGCACTGTAAACCAGATAATTCTATTACTGGAGGAAGGCATGGTTACACCATTTACAGATGGTCAGTGTTCGGTTTTTTTAAGGAGACTGAGTGGTCACAAGCTGTGAGAAGTTTAAATATTGGACAATTCACTCCAGTTTAAATGTTTAAGAGCCAGGCAGTGGAGTGTTCTAAAGTAAATTAGCTGCAAATCTTGTAATTTTGTTATAGCATTGTTCCAGTTGACATTTGTGTTTTGGCTATAGGTTTATGAAAATGGAAGCAAAGTAAAGGAGTGCTGAAAGAAGACTGGTTAAGGCAATGTGCTTTCTAGCATTATCAGTTAGATATGGTTTGATCCTATAGAGGTTGCCGAGTTTCTGCCCATTTTATGCACATATCAAATTTCATGTTTTCACCAATTATTATGCCTAGAAGTTTGTTGTAACAAGTTCAGTTACTGTACTAGTTGTTGAGGTTACGTCAAAAAGCACTTTTTGTGCAGTCAATTGTTTTGGAATAAACACATTTACTTTTTTGTGAGCCACTTATCTTTGAAGGTAAATTAATTTGGGTTTATTTCCAAGGATTAGACAAAATAGATTAAGGTTGAATCATCTAAATACTGACTGGAGATATGCTCACTTGCTGTATGCAAGTCATTTATGAATGCATTTAAAAACCTAGAGGGCCAAGGATGGACCCTTGGGGAACACCAAAAGACCTAAGGAAAAAGGATAAGAATTAATTTTAACTGCATGCCATCTGTTGAATAGGTAACCTTTGAAATCAGGTGAGTGATGGACTAGACAGTCCAAAGGAAGATAGTATGTGCAACACATTTTGGTGGGATATCAAATCAAATACTTTTAATAGGTCTAGGAAGACTATAGATACCAGCCTGCCTGAATTTCTATGTAGGTTCTAAGTATGGATGAAATTGAGAAAGGCAGTAGTGGTCTTGAGGTGGTGATTCAATGTACACATTCTACCATGGTGGTGATCATTCATTCAATGTATGCATTCTACCATGGTGCTGTCATTTGATGCATACATTCTACCATGGTGGTGATCATTCACTCAATGTACACATTCTACCATGGTGATGATCATTCATTCAATGTATACATTCTACTGGGGTGGTGATCATTTATTCAGATGTATACATTTTACCATGGTGGTGATCATTTATTCAGATGTATACATTCTACCATGGTGCTGTCATTTGATGCATACATTCTACCATGGTGGTGATCATTCATTCAATGTATACATTCTACCATGGTGCTGTCATTTGATGCATACATTCTGCTGTGATCATTCATTCAATGTATACATTCTGCGGTGATCATTCATTCAATGTATACATTCTACTGTAGTGGTGATCATTCAAAGTATACATTATACCACGGTGGTGATCATTCACTCAATGTATACAATTCTACCATGGTGATGATCATTCATTCAATGTATACATTCTACTGGGGAGGTGATCATTTATTCAAATGTATACATTCTACCATGGTGGTGATCATTCATTCAATGTATACATTTCTACCATGGTGCTGTCATTTGATGCATACATTCTACCATGGTGGTGATCATTCATTCAATGTATACATTCTGCTGTGATCATTCATTCAATGTATACATTCATTCAATGTATACATTTAACGTAGTGGTGATCATTCAAAGTATGCATTCTACCGTGGTGGTGATCATTCAGTCAATGTATACATTCTACCGTGGTGGTGATCATTCAGTTACGTATACATTCTACCTTGGTGGTGATCATTCAGTTACGTATACATTCTATCGTGGTGGTGATCATTCATTCAATGTATACATTTTACCATGGTGGTGATCATTCATTCAATGTATACATTTTACCATGGTGGTGATCATTCATTCAATGTATACATTGTACCATGGTGGTGATTTTTCAGTCAACGTATACATTCTACCGTGGTAGTGATCATTCATTCAATATATACATTCTACCCACTACAGCACCTATATGAAGTGTTGCAGAGTATTTCATATACACAACTGTAACTTGAGTGGTTTGCAAAAATCAGTGGTCAGCTGAAAACTAACCACTGAACCATGCAACTATTAAAGTTCCTTAATCTAAAAAAAGCCTACAATCCAAAGCATTCACTGTTTAACCCTGAAACTTAGAAACCGTTTTTTCAATGACTGTATCAATACTTTAGATACCATAAACATAAATAAAAAATGATAAATGTATAAAGATTGATGTTAAAGACAAACTATAGAATGCCAAACTCACTGCATAGTCATGCAGTCATTGAAGAGATCATACAGCCTGGTTCTTGGAAAAGAAATGGTGAATAATAAACCAGGGACTATGTAACTACCATCTCCTTACAGCTGTTCATGGTGAATGGCTTTAGTTCTTCCTCTCACAGATCCAAGAAGCCATCCCCAAGTGTCATACACTAGATGTCTTCCTCCAGTAGTTCTCCACAGATTTCTGAGGCTAGGGCCAAATGACAGGTAGTACATTAAAAAAAAATTCTTAACTCTCACTAGATCAGTATAAGCAATTGATAACAAAAGCATTACCCCATGCATAGTTTTTGCCCTAACAACAGAAGCAGAAAATCCATGGCCTTACCATAACTCCAAGTGCAGGTCCTTCTAGCACAGTCTCTGAATATCTGCTCCATCACTCAACTGAGCAGAACTGCTGTCTGAGATCTGGCACTTTCTGACCCTTAATTGATGTGAAATTCATCATAACCCCACTATGCTGAGGTTCACCACATTTTTCCTAACAGCCTGGGGCAAGACACAGCTTGAATGGTCTTTCAAAGGTCTACCACCTTTTTCATATCGGATAGTCTGGGACTGACCAAGACCTGAAGCATCCTTCAGAGGTGATCTGTCTCAGTAGTCGTTAGCACTGCATTATCACTTCTCCTTCTATATCCATTAGACAAAGGTAGAGACATTTTCTCATGAGTTGCACTTAAGATAAAAGCAGACCGTTTACAGGTAGCAAAGATGTTGGTAAACTTCTTGACTGGATGGAGGAGTGAAAAGATTTGTCAATCTATTTGTGAATGTAGTGACTTCAGTTTATCTTTGTGACCCTATAAGCACATTATTATTTTCACTCTAGTCTCTTTCCTGTAGAAAAGTTACACATATGTGTAGTCTGAAAAAATACTCTGTACCTCACGGTGGACAATCAGTAACATATGAGGATGCAGTGAATTATTCAGGACACCTAACTGCCTAATACATCAATAAGTGGACTGAAAGCTTATCTCCTTCTGTGAATGTCTGGGGAGCAATCTTCCAGCAAAGTTTCTTTATATCCAGCAAGTAAGGTACTTTTCATCTCACTTGCAAGTGTAAGCAGTCACGGTTTCATGCTGAAAGGATGGAAAGTACACAGTGAATGTTTGAATCAGATTGCAGTGCTCCTCAAATACCTATCATGTGTGCCCAGTCTGTAAATACAGTCCCACAAAGGTAAACTGTTGCCCAGGCAAATAAATAGCATCCCAGCCTTCCATTTCTTCAGCACACCTATAATTCTGTTATTCTCATCCTCTACCTTGTATTAATTGCCTTCTTAGCATTCTTCAGCTACAGACTTCTCTTCCATGTAGCTTTTTAAAGGTATCAGAACATTAAATAATAATGCTTTTATACAGTACATATCATTCTACCTGGCACCTCCAAGTATGATTCTAAGTCAGTAATAGAGCACGGCAGGCCCTCCACTTTATCTCTCAACTGGGTAAATACTGCTGATAAATTATCCATTTTGGCAATTACTCATTTTTTTTTATACATAGTTGCTCTGTAAGGTTGCCCAAAAGGCATACATCTGCACTTTCCTAACACTAAAAAAATACATTTTATTTAGCTTACAAGCTCAATACCATAGAGATTTGACCCCAACCTGTGGTGCAGGGGGATAAAGGCCTGCCTGTGCTCCAGATAACTCATGTTTAACTACCAGCACAAACACTGGTGGGACAGAGCGAGGGAGAAAGGGAGTGGGGAGTGAGTGCTGATGTCAGGTTGACCATCTTGGGGAAGGGAGGCTGTGTAGCCTCACTGCAATAGCAGCATTAAGAAGTGAGTGCAGTTCTGCAAATGGCATACAGCTTGGTCAGGAGGTTCTGCATGTGCAGATGTATGCATGCTCCTCTCGATTTAGAGCACATTCCCTGGCAGTAGTTTGACTCTGCACCTGCATCTTTGTTCTCCTCGGCATCCTCAAACATGGGTGGGTTCAGCTTAGGGAGGATAAGACAGCGCTAACAGACAAAGAGAATAAGGAGAAAAGCTCATAGCAACTGATGGTCAGCTTTCTGGAGGTAAGTGGGGGATGTGAGCCTCCTTTCTAGGCTTGCTAGCATCCCCTGCTAAAGTTTATAATTTCAGGAGTTTTGTGTACATGTGGGCGCGTGTGTGTGTTTCAGTGCTAAGAATATGCTTCCCAGAAACATGCACTGTCCAGGATGGGAGAAGAGGGAGCCAGATTCCACAGGGTTGTGTGCAAGTTGGTATACTTTCAAAGAATCCTGACTACAGTCCTGGAGGGTATGGCAGCACAGTGAGGAGAAAACAGTAAACAAAAAGAAACTACCCACTTGGAGATATATTCACCCACCTTTAAAACAGCCTTTCAAGTGTAGCAGCCATCTGTTGTGTCCATCATTGTACAGGAGGTACTGGATGGTTGTTGTATTGCTGATTACTGGACTGAGAATGTTCTGGGGCTTGTCAGTTCTCTGTCATGGCAGAACAGCTAAGTGTTCATTCTGCATATAACTACCTTGAGTGTCTGAATGACAACAGGGCAACAGCTTCAATGTAGTTGTGTATCAGGGGCTGCTTACCTAATACTGCATATCCAGACTACTAAACAAGGAGTATTTTGTTTGTAATGTTAACATTCAACCTTAAACTTGCAAAAGCAAATACATTAGCAGCCTTGACTGGCTGAACAGAGGCAGGATAGAGTTACTGAAGTCACATTTAGTACATTAATGTGTGTAAAAAGAATGAAGTATATCACAGTACCTAGTATCAGAACACAGTACCAGTACTCTACCTCACTAAATTAACATAAAGCAGTAAACCAATTAAAATAAATCAATAAAAACACTTCATGTGTTCTGGGACTGTGCAGCAAGTTGCATCCAAGCACCTTGGATCCCTTGAGGTTTTCTACATTGAAAGCAGCTTGTGCAAAGCCCTGCATAGAAAGGATTAAAATGTTCCCTGCAACATACTACCTGGGATTAATAGTCACATGGACAAAAACAAATAGCGAGAGAGAGTGTATACAGGATACATTAAAGAAATGCACAAACCAAAGAAGGCCCAAAACATAGCATCCACTAAGAACTTCCACACACAGAATACGAAGCAGCCTTTTATTATAACAGATTTAATCTTTTGTCTTCCTACTGTCAAGACTTCTGATACGAAGTTCCATTTTTCACAGTATATTAAAGAATCCACTTGGCAAAAATACTGGTAGGTCACCACAGAGAACTTGATTCAAACACACAACAAATTAAAGAATCCAAAAATGGTCACACAGTTGCGACACAACCGGCTTGCCTTAAAAACATTGCAGAAATACAGTATGTGTAAGTTCACATTTCCCAGCCTAACAAATTAAAACCAGCAGGCATTCATATATGATTAATGTCAGTACAGAAATCCACAAAACCAAGAAACAAAACAAAACAACACAAACGATTCTCAAAAAAACATGAGGTTCTAAGTAGTCAATGGAATGCCACATAAAATAACCAAGCTAGTTAAGTTAGGAGGAAATGACTAAGATAATTAATGTAGTTTAGCACCACATCAATTAAACTATGCACTTTCATTCCATACAAACAGGATTTCATCAGAACTACAGGATATGTAAAATGAGCTCCTTAAATGATGTTTGTCTTTCGGCTTTTCCTGGTTAGGGGTCGCCACAGCGGAACTAGAGTCCGCTAATGATTGGCAGTAGACTTTCACAAACGCTGAGGTGCCAGCTCGACGTCCAACCTTCAACGAAGGCACACCCATTTACACATGTCTTTCAAACGCTACCCAACCACGGGGAGGACATGCAGACTCCACACAGAAGGCACTCTCCGCACTCCAGCTGAGAATCGAACGTGAGAACCTCTTGCTCTGAGGCAACAATGCTACCGCTGCACCACCGTGGCATATAATTCACCATGCATGTACAAACAGTTAAAACACTTAATATAAAAATACAAATGACTTTGTTTAAAACAAGATGCATTTGTAGTATGGGACCCATTTAGTGGAGTTTGTGTAGCATTAGGAGTGTATTTTTTAAATTAATTCTCCCCATCCCTAAGGGACAAAAAAATACAGTGTATTATTCTTATGGAACAAAACAGCTCCTTAAATAATACACTTAAAGTCTCATGATTGACATTATATTATATCCATTAATTCCTCAATAAAAACATCTTTAATATAAAACATCTTAAAAGACAAAAAGGCTAACTTTTTTAAAGTAAACATCATAAAAAGCTGTTATATATATATATATATATATATATATATATATACACACACACACACACACACACACACACACACACACACACACACACACAAAAGAGAGAGAGAGAGAGAGAGGTATAGCGATTGTTTTATATATATGTGTGTGTTAGACGTGTTACTGATGTACCTACACTGTCTACAAGAATTACAAGACTAACTACCCTTTTTCTGAAAAAGTGCACTTTTTGTGTCAGTTTTGTTGCTGCAACCCTGTTCTAATGAACTGTTAATGTTTGTAACTTTTTTATAAGTAAACAGAGGTCGCAGTCCTATAATCTTGGCTAAATCTATATTACCTAGTACAATTTTCCAATTGTCAACTATAATTTTTCTAATGGTGCACATCTCATTAACTATAGGAAGTGGAAATGAACATGTAAAGCTGTTGTTCAAATTCTTGTAGTGGTCACTGATGCCCTGTCCTTCATTCCATGCTTCAAATTGGGTGTGACCTCTCAAAACTGGACTTGCCTTGCCATCTCAACTTAGAACTTCATTTTCTATTTGTTTCAGCCATAATCTGTCATAACCACTAGCCTCAAATAAAGTTCTCAAAATCTCCATTTTTTTTGCAAAGTCAGTATCTGATGTAGTTAATCTACCAAGTCTAATTAGTTGTCCTTTAACAACACCCTTTTTCATATGAGGAGGATGGAGGCTGTCTCTATGTAAATATTGGTTGGCAAACGCTGGCTTTCTATAAATGCTACTGATGAACTGTTTGGACTGAAAGTCAAATTTAAGACTACAACCGAAACCACCGATTGTCAAGTTTATAAAGTCAGTGGAATTGTTTTAAGTCAGAAACTAGCATTTCGAAATCTTCATAGCTACCTTGCCAAAGAAAAAAAAAAGAGATCATCAATGCAACGGCGATATATCAGTATCCTATCAAACAACCTGTGTTTAATAAGAAACTTGTTTTCCCAATTCGGCATCACAAGGTTAGCAAAAGCAGGGGCAACTCTAGCCCCCATAGCTACTCCTGATGTTTGTACAG